>NW_026126081.1:0-194444 GCF_943737965.1 Phodopus roborovskii | reverse complement strand
TGTTTTGAGGTGGGACCAGGATACTGGCAGACTCTAGCTAGGCCAGTCGACCAGGACAGGCTCCCCTAAACACAGTCCTGAGTTCTCAGGAGTCTCTGAACAGTACACTGGGCGTCCATATGCCACACTTTTCAATTGCATTATTTGGTGTTTTGGTAACTAGTTTCTTAAGTTCTTTGCTTATTTTGGAAATCGGCCCTCTGTAGGATGTGGGGCTAAGTGAAGAAGTTTTCCATTCTGTGAGCTGCCATTTTGCCTTGTTGACTGTGTCCTTTTGCCTTAAAAAACCTTTTTGGTTTCAGGAGGACCCATTTATTAATTGTCGATCTCAGTGTCTGTGCTACTGGTGTTATGTTCAGGGGAAGAAGTCTACTGCTGTGACAATTCGTTCAAAGATACCTTCTACTTTCTCTTCTGAAATGTTCAGTGTGGTTCTTGGAAGTCATAATTTCTTTCTTTAATTCTTCTTTGACCCAGGAGTGGTGCAATTGCACATTGTTCAGTTTCTATGAGTTTGCCAGGGTTTCTGCAATTTGTGTTGTTGTTGAATTCTAACTTTATAGCATAGTGATGAGATATAAATACATGGGGTTATTTTAATGTTTTGTAATGATTGAGGTTTGCTATTTTGCTGGTATGTTTTTTATTTTAGAAGGTTTCATTTGGCACTGAGAAGTAAGTATATTGTTTTGGGTTTGGATGGGATGTTCTATCTAGATCTCCTTTTATCAATTGGGTCATAACTTCTGTTATTCCTTTTGTTTCTTTGTTAAGTTTCTATCTGTTGTTCCTGTCTAGTGGTGAGAGTGGTGTGTTGATGTCTTCCACTATAGAAGTATGAGAGTTTTAAGTGTGGTTGAGGTTTAGTAATATTTCTTTTTCTAATGTGGCTGCCTTTGTATGTGTGGCATATATGTTCGAGTGGTGTTTTATCCTGATGGATTTCTTCTCTGATGAATAAAATAATGATCTTCATCTCTTAAAAGCATACGAGTATTTTTTATTTAATTTTATATAACAAGTCCAATTAAATGAAAACAAACATTTATACACAATATTTGGGAATTTGGACGTCGTTGTTTCCAAACTACTTCCTGCTGGTAAGGGGCGCTGTCTTGGGGGATTCGAAGAAGATTCAGATATCGTAGCTGTAGTCTGTAGGAGCTGTTTGTCCAGCTGTTTGGAATATGGGATCAGCTTGTACTCTGTTTCAGGCGGTCTCGGTGTAGTCAAACCACATTAGTCTGAAAGGAATCCACATCTTTTCATTTTCTGTGGAAACAAAAATGAAAATACTTTTCCCAGTAAATTGTTCTTCAACTTAAATTTTGGAGTCAAAGCATTTTTTTCCCAACCCTTACTCTGAGGTAATGTTTGTCTTTGAAGTTGAGGTATGTTTCTCTTATGCAGCAGGAAGATGGATACTGTGTTTGTATCCAATTTGTTAGTCTGTGTCATTTTACAGGTATAACATTTCTTTGGCTTCCCCCATCACAGGGCCAGTGTCAGAGACCGCTTTGGGACCAGTTCAGGCCAAATCCCCTCCACATCCTTCCCTGGGAACTCCTGGTTAACCCCGAACCTTGCTCCCCTCTGTATCTTATCCCTGAATGGTGTCCTAATATCTGATCCACAAATCACACCATCCAGAACCCGACATACCCCAACCCTGTGTCCTACTGGGCCCTCTGCTCCATTGTTCTAGTTGAGCACTGGGACAGAGTGTGGGTCCAACAACCCCTTTCTTAACTATGTGAAGCTTCCTGTATCTCACTATGACACACTGGACCCGTCTACCTATCCACATGGGACCACCCTGAGTCCTCTGCTGCCTGATCTTTGACCCCATTGCAGCACTTCTGCCAGAGGAGGGAATTCCTGGAGAGCTTGAATTGTCCATAGTTTCTGAACCATCATACTCACAGCCCAACTACTACCAGGGTGAGTAGGGGAGAGAAGAGAAGACTCCACCTGCACCCACTGGAAGAAGGGATGGAAGGTATTTTCTTTGTTGGGATGAGATGTTCTGGATCTCTGTGAAATAATAGGGGACATCACTTCCATTAGTTCTTTCTTTGTTTGTTAATTTTTGTCTGGTAGTCCCTGTGTCTAGTGGTGAGATTGGGGTGTTGAGTTGCCTTTCTGAATGTGTGAGGTTTCATGTGAGCTTTGAGTCTAGTTTTTCTTTTAAAAATGTTGGTGGTGTGTATTTGGGCCATGGGTATTCAGAATTGAGACCTTAATGTGATGGAACTACTCGTGTGATGAATACAAATTTATCTTCTTCATCTCTTTTGATTGATTTTGGTTTAACATCTGCTTGTTAGATATTAGGATAACTATACCTGCTTGCTTCTGGGTCCATTAGATTGGAAGATCTTTTCCTACCCCATTTATCGTGAGAGTAATGTCATTTCAGAAGCTTAGATGTGTTTCTTCATACCTTGGAAAAGAACGATGGATTCTGAATCTCATGCCCATTCTGTTAGCCTGTCTTTTTTATACACGATTAATATATGAATGCCGGGTTAATACTGAGGGAAAGTAAGGATCACTGATTGTAAATTCTTGTTTTATTTAGATTTGTTGTTGCCTGTGGTATTGTGGAATATATTTGCCTGCTTTTTATCCTTACGTTATGGTGAGAAGGGATTCATGTATTTCCTATGTCTTTGTGAACCTAGTTATCTTCTTTGGGTTGGAGTTTTCTTTCCAGAGGCACTCTGCAGGGGATGGTTGTATAAATATTATTGAAAATATGGGTTTGTCATGAATATATTTTTTTCTCCATCTATAATGATTGAGAGTTTTGCCAGGTATAGTAGCCTGGGCTGGCATTCGTGGACTTTTAGTATTTGTAGAATATCTACCCTGGACCTTCTAGCCTTGAGAGTTTTCATGGAGAAGTCAGGTGTAATTTTAATAGGTCTGCCTTTATATGTTACCTGTCCTTTTTCCTTTTGCTACTCTTACTATTCTTTCTTTATTCTGTATGTAGGGTTTTTGATTATTATGTGCAAAAGGTACTTTTTTTGTTACAATCTATTTGCTATTCAGTATGTTTCTTCTACCTCCAAAAAGCATTCTTCTTCAGACTGGAAAAGTTTTCTTCCATGATTTTGTTGAATATGTTTTCTGTACCTTTGAGCTGGGCTTTTGCCTTTCTTCTATGCCTACTATTCTTACATTTGGTCATTACATAGTGACCCACATTTCCTGGATGTTTTTGTTTAGGGATTTGTTGGATTTAAGATTATCTTTGGTCCATGAATCTATTTTCCTCTAGTTCATCTTTAGTGCCTGTGAATTCTCTCTTGATCTGAGTATTCTGTTGGTTATGCCAAGCACCTGCAGTTATGGTTCATTTTAGAGTTTTTCTGTATCCAGCATTTCTTCAGTTTCTTCTGTTCTTCCTTGTCTGTATTTAAGTTCTCTGGTCTTAAACTGTTTGAATTTAGTACCTTCATGTGTTTAGTTATTTTTCTTAGCTTTCCTTACTTTCTTTAAGAGACTTGTTTTATTTCTTGCATGTTTTACTTGGCCTTGTCCTCTATTTCTTCCATTTTTTCTGTTTTTTTCTTTCATTTCTTTAGGTATTGGCTTATATTGTCTTTGAGGGCCTCCTATAATTTTTATGAAGTTATTTTTAAGTAATTCTCTTCTGGCTTCCCATCTGCTTCAGTGTGCTCAGTCTCAAGTAGCTGGGTCCCTGATTCTGGTGTTGTCATACTTGTCTTTCTGTTGTTGGGTGTTTTCTTCCGATGTGCCTTCTTCCCATTGCTTCTTCCAGTGGGTACAGGTGGAATCTCTCTCTCTCTCTACCCTACTACTCAGGTGGGTGCAAGTGAGCAGGAGTTCAATGTGTGTAGCTCTTGATGATGCGAAGTTCGTGGGGCTCTCTCCACCAGCAGAGTGCAGTGATGGGCTACAAAGATTGGGCATGTGCCGCCTCAGAGTGATCCTCTGGCAGTGGCCCATCAATGGGTTCTACAGATCCAGTAGGTGCTGCCTCATTATGGTCTTGTGAGCCAGTTGGGCGTATTGTTCCAGTGTGCTCAGAGCAGATCCCGAATTTCTGTGGAGTTGAACGGGTTGTTGGACCAACACTCTGGCCCAATGCTCACGGAGATCCAAAAATATGGTACCTTTACACAATAGAATGTTACTCATCTGTTAAACACAATGACATCATGAATTTTTGTAAAATGGATAGCACTAGAAAAATCAACCTGAGTGATGTAACAAATACCCAGAGGGGGCAATAACAGTATGTTATAACAGGTAAAGCAAAGGATAACCAGGCTACATTCCACAGTCACAGAGAAACTATGTAACAAGAACTGTAAAAGGAATACACATGGATCACCCAATGGATGGTCAAGTTGGAGGAAGGAAGAAGGTGATCGGGGAAAGAGATATGTTGATGGGGGGCCAATATAGGGTTAGGGTCAAATCTTGTGCTAAGCAACTTCCCGGGAATCCACAAGGATGACACCCACTAATCTTAATAGCAATTTTAGCAGAGAGAGGGTGTCTGAATTTCTTGCTCCTGTAACCAGATTCTTGATTACCTAATTGTCACATGAGAACCTTCATCGAGTAAGTGATGGAAGCAGATTTAAGAGACCCACAGCCAAGTGTCGGGCTGAATTCCTGAAATTCAGTTGAAGAGAAGAAGAGAGATTATATGATTATAGGTTTCCAATTCATGATGGGATACCCACAGAGTCATCTAGCAGGGCTAGTGGGAGTTCACAGACACTGGATTGACACTGGAGAAGCCTGCTTGGTAACAAACTAGGCCCTCTGCAAGTTAATGACAGTTGTGTGGCTTGGTCTGCTTGTGGGTTCCATGGCAGTGGGACCAGGGAGTTAGTCCCACTGCATGAAGGGGTCCATGACAGTAGGGCCAGGAAGTTACCAAAGGTATATGAACTGGGTTTTAAGACAATTCTTTCCACATGAACTCTAATCAGAGAAAATAAAAACAAAGACTCAGAAATTAGGTTGGGGAAGGCTGAATGTTCAGAAGTAGGAGCCAGACACAAGTGAAACCTCTTACATCTAAGAATCCTCCAGACTATCAGAAGGCAGTCTGTCTGAAAGCATCCTCTGACTGTATCATCAGGGCACTGCTTCTTAAGACTATTTTATATTGACTGCCTCAGACGACACAGCTGCACAGTCTGCACTGAGCTCTTGTTTTCTCCTGGTTTAATTTCCTTTCTCTGCCTGGCCATACCACTCCTGTTTCTGCATTCCTGCAGTTGGAGGTTAAAAAATCATGTGATCCCATGTGCTAGGAACACCTTGCGACTCTGTTTCTCTTCAAGTCTGCATCAATTTTATGCTTGGCCAGGGTGTCCTAGAACTAACAGAAATCTGTTTGTTCCTGTCTCCAGAGTGCTGGGATTAAAGGTGTGTACAACCATTGCCTGGCGTCTATGGCTAACTAGTATGGCTTGTTCTTGTTCTTTATTTCAGGAACTAACCCTCTATCAGATGTATTATTGGTAAGATCATTTCCCATTCAGTAGGCTGCCACTTTACCTAATTATGGTGTTCTGTGTTATACAGAATAATCTCTATTTCATGAGGGTCCCATTAATTACTTACTAGTCTTAGTGCCTGTGCTAACTCTTCTCTGTATATATAGATTCTTTTCTTGTTCCCACAATATCAACTTTATTCCCAACTTTCCCTCTCATTAGATTCATTGTAACTTGTCTTATGTTGAGATGTTTTCTCCATTTCCATTGAGCTATGTGGTGATAAACATAGATTTCTGTGCACTCTTCTGGTGCAAGCTCCACTGTGAGGACACTGTTTTGATTGAAGATGTTGTCTTTCATCTAGTGTATATTTTTTGAAACTCATTGTGAGTATTCAGGGTACCTATAGTTCTTTGAGTCTTTTGTCTGAGTTTTCAGTTGAATTCCTTGATCAATATGCTGATTTTCACACCAATTCCATGCTTTTTATTATAAAGCTCTATGTACATGTTCACAGTTGGGATGGTTATTCCTTCAGCATTTCTTTTATTATTAGGATATAGCTTATGCTATACTAATCTTTTCTGATATTTCCATTTAAAAAGCTCATTTTTTTCAATTTTTGTTAAAAATTTGTTGAAAGTGATGGTGATTGTATTGAATTCATAGATTTTTTTTGGCAAGATGAACATTTTCGCAATAGTAAACCCAACATTGTGTAATTTTAAGAAATTACCACTGCTACACTTAAAAGTTCTTGTATTTGTTTTTCCATTAGTCTTTGTGGCTAACTACACCACAGAAAATATAAATCACCTGGTTCAAATATCTTTTGCAATGACTCTAGCTTAAACATCAGTAGCTGTATTCTATCTACTATTCTTTTTGTAGTTCTAAGGAACTTGGCATAGCACCCTGTGTCCTGTCCCCAGCAAGAGCACCTTTTGATGCTCTGATACACAACCCCCACCCACACAAGATCTTGCCCTCCACCACCTTGTGTCATACCAATACCCACTATCCCTCCACTCACTCTGGGGGAGCACCGGGATAGAGACAGTCCAAAAATCCCGCCCACCTTTGAGGAACTACATAATGCTGCTCTGAGCATTCTAGACATGCTTATCATCATTGTACCCCCTGAATTCCACCACCGGTACTCTGATGGGGTTCAGAGCCAATCCCATGTATCCCTTCAGGACCATTTTTGAGTCACTGCCTGCGAGATCCTTGCCCCCCATCATGGGGCCACTGCTGAGAGAGGCCTCAGTTTGAGAGTCACAGCTTGGGCCAAGATTCTTCTATCTGCATTGGAACATCCTGAGGTCCCTTCCTGCCAGGTCTTTGACCCTCATAGCCTAGCCTCAGCTAGCCGTGCGTCTAGGACTAGTTAGGGTTGAATCCCCCTCAATACCTTTCCCTAGATATTTCCTAGAGTGGCCCTGAATCCTCTTGCTCCCCCCCCCCGTCTGTCTTGTCCCAACAAGAGTGCTCCTGGTTCTTCTGATTCAAACCAACCCCCCACCCCCCACAAGAGAGACTGCACTTCCTCCAGCCATGTGCCCTACCCTGCCTGCCTACTGTTCCACCGCTCTGGTTGAGCACTGGGGACAGAGGGGGAATCCAACAATCCTGCCACCTTTGGGGAACTTCCTGGAGCTGCACTGAGCACAGGAGACCTGCCTATCCATGCAGGACCACCTGAATCCCCTCATGTACCTGATCTCTGGCCTATACAGCCACTCTTCTGCTGGGAGTCTGGGCCCCCTCCCAGAGATCTGCTGCTTGATCCCTGCAAGATCATCCAGAGTCCCTGGCTGCTGGATCTTTTGACCCCCATCACCCTGGTCTCTAGGGGAGCCAGATCTTGGACCCCTATAAGCAGGTCCATGCCTGAAGGGAAACCCACTAGAGATCTTGGATCACCCAATGCTACAGACATTGAACTTATGACACACCTAAGCCCACCGGAGAAGTAACTTAGAGAGACACCCCTATCTGCACCTACTACAGAAGAAGCAATGGGAAAGATAGCAATACAAGGAAACACCTAACAATAATAAGAAAAACATGACTCCACCTGTATCCAGGGACCCTACACCAACTAACCTGACCACCCCAAAGCAGGAATGAAGAAGAAGAAGAGAATGACTTCCAAAGAAGATATCTTCATACAAATGATAGATCATCAAAGACAGTGTAAAACTATTCCCTGCAAGAAATGGAAGAAAAAACAAAAATAAAAATTTTCTAGAAATGAACACAAATTTATTAAAGAAATTAGGGGAAAGCCAAGGAAAAAACAGTTAAGCGGGCTGAAGGACACAGTTTCAAGACTTGAAAACTGAAATACAGACGACTAAAGGAAACACTATGGAACAAACTGAAGGGAATGCTGGAAATAGAAAAGCTGGGCAAAGCAATCAAGAACTACAGACACAAGCATAACCAACAGAATACAAGAGATGGAATAGGAAATCTCAGGTGTTGAAGATAAACTAGAGGAAATACATTCCTTGACCAAAGAAAATCTTAAATCCAACAAAATTCTTAACACTTAAACATCCAGGAAATGTGGGACACCGTGAAAAGGCCAAAACTTAAGAATAATCGGCAGCTAGAGTATGGCAAAGAAGCCCAGGTCAAAGGTTTAGAGAACATATTCAACAAAATCATTGAGGAAAACTGCCCCAGTATGAAGGAAGACATGCCTCCATGAAATTACAAGAAGCATACCAAACAACAAATAGACTGGACTAAAGAAAAGGCCCCTTGACAAATAAAAATAAAAAAACTACCCTATATATAGAACAAAGAAAGAATATTAAGAGCAGTGAAGGAAAAAGGAAAGGTAACATATAAAGGTAGACCTACCAAAATTACACCTGAATTCTCCATTATGGAAACACTCAAGACCACAAGGTCCTGGGTAGATGTTGCTGTATAAATACAAAGAGTCCCGGATGCCAGCTCAGGCTACTATACCCAGCAGAACTCTCAACTCAACATAGACTGAGAAAACAAGATATTTAATGAGAAAGCTAGATTTTCAAAATACATATCTACAAATCCAGCCCCACAGAAGAGGTACTGGAATTGAAACTCCAATCCAAGGAAGTTAAGTAGGTTCACAAAGACATAGGCAATAAATAATCCCACTTCACCAGAACTCAAGAATAGAACAGGGCAAATATATTATAAACCAACACCAACAACAAATATAAAACACACAAAGCATGAACACTCAATGATCCTTACTTTCCCTTAATATTAATGGACTTAAGTCTCTGACAAAAAAAGACAGAGATAACAGAATATATATGGAAGGGTAGAATCCATCCTTCTTGTTGCATACAAGAAACACATCTAAGCTTCAATACAGATATTACCTTAGGGTATAAGGCTGGGAAAAGATATTCCATTCAAATGGATTCAAGAAGCAAGCAGGTATGGCTATCCCAATATCAAACAAACTAGTCTTCTAATCCAAAATCAATCAAAAGATATCTGGAGACGCCTCATTTCTTATTCATCACAGGAGAATTCCGTCAGCAAGCTAGCAGGATAGAAGATAAATTCAATAAAATCAGTAGCCCTGCTTTACTCAGATGACAAAGGTCCTGGGAAAGAAATCAGAGAAACATCACCACGTTTAAAATATCCACAAACAACATAAAGTATCTTGGGGAAAGATTACCAAACAAGTAAAACACCTATATAATAAGGACTGTGTGCTTTAAAGAAAGAAATTAAAGAATATTCCAGAAGAAAATTGAGAGATCTTCCATGCTCTTCGATAGGTAGTATCAACCTAGTAAAAATGGCAATATTGCCAAAAGCACACTGCAATCCCCATTAACATCCTACCACAATTTCTTCCCTGACCTGGAAAGGATAATAATCAAATTTTTATGGAAAACAAAAGCCAAAACAACCATGTACAATAAAAAAACCACGAAAGCATCCCATCCCCAACTTTATTCTCTACTACAGAGCTATTGTCCTGAAAACAGCTCATATAGCTGGCACAAAAATCGTCATGTAGACCAATGGAGTATAAATCAAAATCATGATATTAACACAACACACACACACACACACACACACACACACACACACACACACACACGGACACACTGTTTTTTTACAAAAAGAGCCAAAACTATACAATAAGAAGAGGAAGAAGTAGAATCTTCAACGAAAGGTGCTGGCACAACTAGATGATGGTGTGTAGAAGACTGCAGACAGACCAATGTCTATTGCCACGCATAAAACTCAAGAACAGGTGGATTAAAGACCTCAGCATAAATCCAGCTACAATGAACCTCGTAGAAAAGAAATTTGGAAGGTACCCTTCTAAAAATCGGTACAGGAGACTGCTTCCTGAACATAACTCCAGTAGCACAAACACTGAGATCAACAATTAATAAATGGGACCTCCTCAAACTTAGATGTTTCTATAAGGCAAAGGACACAATTGACAAGACCAAATGGCAGCCCACAGACAGAGAAAAGGTATTCACCAATCCAACATCTGACAGAGGGCTGATCTTCAAAATATACTTTGAGATACCATCTTACTCCTGCCAGAGTGGCTAAAATGAGAAACACCAATAACATCGTATTGTGGATAGGATATGGAGAAAGGGAACACTCCTCCTTGCTGCTGGTGGTAGTGCAAACTTGTACAGCGCATTTTGGAGACCAGTAGTGGCTGTTCCTCAGGAAAATGGAATCAGTCTACCACAGGACCCTGGCAATCCCCCTCTTAGGCATATACCCAACTTATCCACGTCCATGCAACAATGACACATGCTCAACTTGTTCATAGGAGCATAATTTGTAATAGAAAGAAACTGGAAGTAATCATCAACTGAATAATGGACAAAGAAGATTTGGCACATCTACCCAGTGTAATACTACATTGCAGGGGGTGGGGAGGAAACATTGGAATCTTTTATTTATTTTTTTATATAATTATTTTATTTAATTTTATATAACAAAGTCCAATTAAATGAAAACAAACATTTATACACAATATTTGGGAATTTGGGCGTCGTTCTTTCCAAACTACTTCCTGCTGGTAAGGGGCGCTGTCTTGGGGGTTTCGAAGAAGATTCAGATATCCTAGCTGTAGTCTGTAGGGTGAAACAATGGAATCTTAAAATTCACAGGCAAGTGGATGGAACTTGAAGAAACCATCCTGAATGAGGTATCCCTGTCACAAAAAAGAAAAAAAAAAAGAAAGAAAGAAAAGAAAAAACAGGAACATGGTATGTACTCACTTGTAAAGGTTTTCAGACACAGAGCAAAGGATCACCATCCTATCATTCACACCACCAGAGAAACTATGATACAAGGAGGATTCTAAGAGATTCATATTTATATAAGGTGCGTCACAGAAGGGGAAAGGGAAAGATCTCCAGAGAACATAGGGAGTGGTTGGGGGGGGGCATGAGTGCAAAGGGAACTAGGAGAACGAGAAGGGGAGGAGAGGAAAGCACATGGGACTAGGAAGATTGCATCAGGGTGAAATTGATGAGAGAAAAAAGGGAGAAAGAGAGAGAGAGAGAGAGAGAGAGAGAGAGAGCATAAAAGAGGGGGCCAGTGTATGTTTGAAGAGAAAACTGACTCTAGAGAAATGTCCTGAAACCTACAAGATTGATGCCAACTAACTTTTTGAGCAACAATGGAAAGGCTACCAGTAATGCCCTTCCCCGATGAGGAGATCAACGACTACCTTATCTACCATCATGGAACCCTCATCTAGTAGCTGATGGAAACAGAAGGAAACACCCACAACTAAACAGTGAGCTGAACTGGAATTTAGATGCAGAGAGGGAGAACAAGACCAGACTGCACAAACACATAGAAACAGCTGACCTGAACAAGGAGGAGCTAATGTAATAGGCCCCCAGACTGAGAGCTTGCAATCCAGCATGGGACTAACTCAGACCCCTGAACATGGGTCTCAGCTAGAAGGTCTGAGCAGTTGAAGAGACTCAGGCAGTGGAACCAGGATGTATTTCTGGTTCACAAAAGGACTTTGGGAGCACATCCCCAATGGAGGGATAATTCCTTAACATAGACAAAGGAGTATTTAACCGCAATATAAGGATCAGGATAAACAAATAGGCCAAATAGATGTTTATTTAGGGAGAAATAACTTACAACCTAGACAGACGAACACCAGGAAATTCCACACAATGCTCTCTGTCCGAGTCACGCCAGCAAGAGAGCTTTTCCTGGCCCTCTCTCTACGACCTCCTTCCACAGGTCACTTCCACCCATGGCTTCACCCCCAAATGGGCGTGGTCAGTGCCACAGAAGGACTATCTCACTACAATTCCCATATTAGTCTAAAGAAAAGATTTAGGCTTAATACAATAGTATATACAAAACAGTGAATAACAAGTGTGCTCTAAGAAAAGGAAAATCGAGAACAAAATGACCTACATATCTAGTCCTATAATGAAGGCATAATGGAGTTTACAATAGAGTTGTCCTAAGCTGGAAAACATAAGTCTAGTACCTAATATATCTAACTAGGAAGAGAGAATAATAGTGGTGATAGTTTAATCTTCAACCTCATCAAGACCTGAGAAGGAAAATAACAATACTAGAGTAGACAGGAAGTGCGGATGGTCAACTTCCACAAGGTGCAGCAAGGACAGAAACAGCAAGCCACCTGGACAGTCACCCAAGGTCTCACAGCAACGTTGGTACACCCAGTTTTGGCTAAGGCCAAGAGAACTTGACAGACCACAACAACAGCAGGGAGGGTAGAATGGCTGTCTTACCCTGACATGGCAAGGTCAAGATGTCTCTGTGATTTCTAGAGTTTATATATTGGATATATAACCCTAACCCTAACCCTAACCCTAACCCTAACCCTAACCCTAACCCTAACCCTAACCCTAACCCTAATCCTGAGGTGTTTGAAGGAGTTGAAGACAAATAGTTATGGTTATAGTTGTCCTTAGTTAAACTTAAAGATAAGTTACTTAGACTTTAGACACACAAAGATAAAATAGATGATGGAATATTTTCTTCAAATCTTGCTAAATGTTAATGGACTAAATTTGATAACTGTTATGTGATATATTTTGCTAAGTTAAGGTTAAAACCCTTCTTTTTATTTTAGACAAAAAAGAGAAAATGATGGGAGATGTTATTCTGTATATGTTTCTTCATACTGACTAATGAATAAAGCACTGTTGGCCAAAAAGGAAAGGAAGATAGGAGGGACTAGGAGACAAGAAGGAAAGAGGAAGTAGTAAGGAGGAGTCAGGATGGAGAGCCTGGAGAGAACAGAACCACCATTCCTCTGCTCTCGGTAAGACCACGTGGAAATACATAGAAATGGGTTAATACTTAAGACAGAGCTAGATAAGGATTTACTTGAAATCTTGTAAAATTTATGACTTTTGTGGTTCTCAGCAGGTATGATTAAAAGGCATCTTTTGATGAGAGGACAGTTTGAGTGCAGTTTCTATATTCACTTTGCCTCAGAGTGAAGGAAGGCTAAATACAAAGAGATAATGAATAATTATTCTCAACCTGAAAATTCTCATTAAAACTGCGTTTAAAATTATGTCACATTTTAAATTTTATTTTTGTGTGTGTGTATATGCCACAGGATGCAATAGATGTCAGAAGTTATCCTGCAATGTGGTCCTTTTCATCCAACATGTGGGTCTAGGCATATAGCTCAGGTTTTCAGGCAGAAAGAAGGGCAAGGGCTTCATCCATTGGGCGCATTTGGTCTTCCCAAAACTTGCATTTTTCTCTAAATGAAGACTTCATATTTCAAGACCCACTATATCCACATATAATCTATATTCACTAGCAAATGTTCTTAAAGGAAACACAATTGTTTTTAAAAGATACGACTCAGTATTACTCAGAAAGCATAAATTGTGTTAATGCATATCTAAGTCAACTTTATTAACACATTAATTCAAATAATATGAATTGTCTTTCCACGAACATGCTGCATTATATTATAAGCAAACTGCCTATCACAAAGAAAAAGAAAAAAACAAACAGAATGACATAGAACATTTTTTTTTTTTGCTTTTCAAGAGAGGACATCTCTGTGTAATCCTGGCTATCCTGGAACACAATTTGGACCAGGCTATACTCATGTTTATATAGATATGTCTGCCTCTGCCACCTTAATACTGGGACCAAAGGCATTTGCTGCCACCATCTATCTCAATAGACCTTTTAAAAGATATTTTTGATTGATTTTTATATGAAGCTTTGTCTGCATGCACACACCCAGGAAGAGGGCCATTGGATCTCATAGGACAACAGTTAGAGACAGTTGTGAGCTGCCATAGGTGTGTTGGGGAATTGAACACAGGACCTCTGGAGAGAGCAGCCACTGTTCTTAACTGTTAAGCCATCTCTGAAGCCGTATCATGTCAATCTTAAAATATGTAGGGTGAACAAAATGAATACAAGTCATGTTATTTGTGTGAAATCTTCATTCTTGGTTGAAAGAAGTCATAAATACTGAATTAGCAGCAAAGTCCACCAGGTGTACAAATGGAAATAGTCAGAGGTCTTACTCAGTTTTAATTTGATTACTTATTTAAGAAAATAGGGATGTGCCAAATAAGGAAAACTTTCTAATTAAGAAATACTTTTCACATTTTGACAAATACAGTGAAATTGGTAAGCAAAACCTCTTATACAGAGCACTTCTGCTTTATTCATGGAGTTCAGGGCTTCTTCTATTCTTGTCTGTAGTATGGTGAACTTAATTTGTGTATAGACTACTTAAACACAACTCTGTGATAGCAAGGACAAGGTATGAGAGTTGAATGCTCTGTAAATCATTACTTATTTTGATTTGCCATTTTCCTTGAGTTACTGATTTGACAATAGCTTTTTTCAATCTCATCTTCAGATTTTACCGTCAAAATGGAGTGCATCTACAAGATGAGCGAACTCCTTAGCAGCATATCAGCACTGGTATTTGAAATAGTCATCGCAAACTAGCCAATGCTGGCTTCTGTGGGAATTGGCGATGATGTCTTTGTGTTTTTTGGCCTGTGGGAAGCTTATTACCCTCAAGAGTTTAATGTCTCAGGCACAGTAGTTAAGATGCTGGTGCATACCCCTCATCAATTCCACCTGGACCATTTCACCTGAATTTCAGTGGGCACAAACCCTGATAATGTGGGCCATTTTGATGAAGCTCGTAGTCCTGATTTTTGGTGCAATCGCTATTAAGATCAGCTGCATGAGAGACCCATTTGTGGAACTGCAGATATATTGCTACAAGGTCTCTGCCTTCACTCTTTGTGTTAGCAAGCCTCTTCACATTAGTTTCAGTGAGCTGGAACCACTTTGCAGATCATTATGGCCAAACTACTCTCAACTTCCCACCTGACTTTCCAGTCAAAAAAAGAAGCCTTGACAGAAAAGCACTATACTGCTGTGTTCCCAGCAGGGGTTCTGACAGCCATCATGTCACTCTTTGGTGTGATCTTCTTTCTCTCTGAGATAAGCTCACTGAAACTACAGATTCTGGTGAAGGAGCAGCATGCTTACATATTGGCTGATCATGAGGCCTAAAGTGAGGACAACCTCATTTGCAGCATTTGTCAGAAAGTTTTGAAGAAATTTCCTATTCACACACAAAAGTCCTGTAGTTATCAACTCATTCTAAGTAAAGCATCAACTTGATTCTCTGAGTCTGGTCTAAATTACTTCATCCTCTATCTGTCTAAAGTGCTCCTTTCCTTGAATGTTTTCACATGTTGAGCTTTGAAGGCCATGATTATGTAGTCAGATATTTCCAACAACAGATATTTGCCAATAGCTGGCAAAATATTGATGAAAAGCATGTTTTTGTGTCTCCTTTTACCCCTCTTGCATCCCTTGGTCACAGGTACTTGAGGGCAAAGGCAGCAGAAGCAGCAAGCATGATTGGGATAGCTATGACCATGGTGGAGAGAACTTCCAGTACTCAGCTGCAGAGAGACAGCTCATTTCCTGAAGCAATGGGATTGACTAGCTTATATAGCTGAGGCAATGGGGATGGGAGGACAAAACCAAAGGGAGGGGAATACATCTTATTTGCATATGTGGCAGTTTTTGAGGATAGATAAACATTCATAATGCACCAATTCAAATACCAGAGCACATTGGAAGAAGGAGGGAAACTTATGTATAGACATGCAGAGTTTGTAGGTGCTCTGTGTTAAGTTACCCTCTCATATGAGGTCTGCTATGTGAACCTAAAGATAAAATTCAAATAAGATTAGGCAGAGAAAGGAAGTGCTGCTGAGAATAGCATTCTCCCTATTGTGATGATCTTAGAGAGGTATATGGGCATGGTGAACTACAGCCATAAATGCACCGTAATCCAACACATGATGCAAAAATAAACGTGGTAAATATCAAGTGAAAGCACGTTTTTAAGGAAGTCGACACCTAATCAAAGAAAAGTAACCACAATTTTGTCTGGAGACCCTTATGTACTCAGGTCTAATGAGGGCAGACATGGACTAATTTTTTTTATTATAACTTTTTCTTTTAATCTTTTAATTTATTTTTATATAACATAGTCCATTTAAATGAAAACAAACATTTATAGACAATATTTGGGAATTAGGGTGTTGTTCTTTCCAAAGTACTTCCTGCTGGTAAGGGGCGCTGCCATCGGGGGATCCTCGAAGAAGATTCAGAAATCCTGGCTCTAGTCTGTAAGGCTGCTTTGTCCAGCTGTTTTGAATGTAGGATCACCTGGTACTCTGTTTCAGGCGGTCTGGCTTGATCAAACCACATTAGTCTGGAAGGAATCCACATCTTTTCATTTTCTGTGGAAACAAAAATAGAAATCCTTTTCCCCCAGTAACTTGTCCTTGAACTTAAATTTTGGAGTCAAAGCATTTTTTTTAATTTAATTTATTATTTTACATGTCGATCCCAGTTTCCTCTCCCACTCCCTCCATCCTCCCCAACCTCCCCTCACTGCCTCCCCTTCCTTTTACCCACTCTGCCCTCTCACATGCACTCCAAACACCCTCCCCCCCCATCCCCCCACCCCAATTCTATATGTAGGGGAATGCCATCCAGTTGGGGGTCATGTAGCTCTGACAGATCATGTGAAGTAGGGACTAGGGCTTCTCTCCTGTCTCTAGATTAAGGCAGTTATCCCTCCATGGGGGATGTGTTGGCAAAGTCCTTTTGTGCACCAGGGATACATCCTGGCTCCACTGTCTGAGGTCTCTTAAACTGCTCAGTCCTTCTGGCTGAGACACATATTCAGGGGGGCCTGAGTCAGTCCCATGCTGGCTTCCCAGCAATCAGTCAGGTGGCCTGTTAGCTCCTCCTTCTTCAGGTAAGCTGTCTGTATGTCTTTCTGCAGCCTGGTCTTGTCCTCTCCATCTGCGTCTGGGTTCTAGTTCGACTCAGTGTTTATATATGGGTGTTTGATCCTGTTTCCAACAGGCATTAGTTGAGGGGTCCATGGAGAAGTTAGTTGTTGATCTCACTCTCCGGGTAGGGCATTTATGATAGCCTTTCCACGGAAGCTCAAGTTGTTAGTTGTGAGCAGTCTTGTAGTTCTCTAGACCTTTCTTTGTGTTCAATTTTATCTTCAAACCAATATTGGCTCCCTCTTTTATGTTCTCTCTCTCTGTTTCTGTCTCTCTCTCTTTCCTGTCTTCTATTCCTAACCAGGCCCAATCTTCCTGATCGCACATGTTTTCCCTTTTCCTTCCCCTCGTTTTCTCCTACTTCTCTCTCAATCGCTGTTCCCCCACTTCCCTGAGCTCTGGGGGCACTGGTCCCTTCCCAGTTCTGTGAGGGGACTTTATATGAATCTCTTAGACTACACCTTGTATCCTAGCTCCTCTGGTGGTGTGATTTATAGGCTGGTGATCCTTTGATCTAGGTCTAAAATCCATATATGAGTGAGTACATACTGTGTTCCTCTTTTTGTGACTGGGATACCCTCATTCAGGATGGTTTCTTCAGTGCCATCCACTTGCCTGTGAATTTCAAGATACCATAATTTTTTTCTGCAGAGTAGTATTCCATTGTGTAGATGTGCCACATCTTCATTAACCAATCTTCAATTGAGGGGCATCTAGGTTGCTTCCAGGTTCTTGCTATTACAAATAGTGTTGCTATGAACATAGATGTCTTTGTTGCATGGTGGGTGAATCCTTTGGGTATATGCCTAAGGGGGGGGGGATTGCCGGGCTGGACTACTTTTTTTTTATGGCTAATTACATTTTTCATTAATTTTATTCTCTGATCATAATTTCCCCCTCCCTGCTCTATCCCACTTATCTCGCTCCCCCTCTCCCCGACTTCCCACTATGACACCCTCTACTCCTCAGTCTCCACTCAGAAAGGGTAAGGACTTCAATGGGTATCAACCAGACACAGCACGTCAGGTTGAGCTAGCATCAATTTCCTTCCCCTGCATCTAGGACGGGCATAGGCCACTCACCATAGGAACAGGTTCCAAAATCCTAGAGCTGCACTTCTTTAGTGTGTATAGTGTGTAATGTTTTATGGAGTAGAAATGCTATGTTGTACACTGGGCTGTGGGTATCTTTGGTCTTTCTTTGTGTGGCTATCACATTTCCAGTGTGCTCTGATGGAACAAGAGGTATGGAGATGATATGGCAGCAATTCTTACCCATATTTCTTCAAATTCATTTTCATTTATTTTATTTTCTTTCACTCTTAATGATGTCTCATAATGTCATCCGACCCATTTATATCCCTGTCACCTCTAAAGTGCCCTCTGCACTTGCAGACTCCTCCTTATAAGAAAACCAAATTTAAAAGAAAAAAAACCAATAACCAAACAAAACACAATAACCACAAAAAACAAAGAGGCAAACACAGAAAAGGAAACACAAATGGAAGAAGAAAAGAAATCTTATGGAATCTGTAGCGTGGCCCGTTGAGACATACAGTTTACACTTTATTCACCTTTCCTTCCAAGTGTTCATTGCCACAACTAGATGATCTGTCTTGAGGCCTCTGGTGTCTATAACAGCACCCATAATGGGCTCTCGGGGGACTCCTCTTGAATATGCTGTTGTTGTCCTGTGTCATGGAGATCCTGCTGTTTTGGATACTGTAGGTTTGTCCCCTTCACATGTTCCAACATTTCATGGATTTGGTGGATGTTGGGGTGAGCTAACTCTATAGCCCTGTTCCTGGGCCTAATGGTAGTTGTGTTGGTCAGCTCATGAGCTTTTCCCTCATCGCCACTACCTGGGCGAGCTCTCCAGCACTGCTTATGCTATCTCACCCAATGCAGCCCGCAGCAAGGAGCAGGGAAAGTTCTCTTGCTCTCAGGCCCCCCAGATCCAGGTCCACCTCGCTCAAAACACCAGGGCCAGCTCCACTGCTTTTCCTAAGGAGGGAGGGACAGCTCTCTTGCTCTTAATCCCTCAGGGCTGTCTCACCACAAACACTAGAGTTAGCCCTAGTGTGCTTCCCAGTTGAGGTGCATGCCCATGGTGAGGGGTCGGCCATCTTTCTTGAGTGTGGTGGCAAGTTATCTCCTGAAGGGTAGGGCTAACTTGCCTGCTGTAATATCCAGTGAAGGATAGAAGAAGCCATCCCATTGTTTGTGAAGGTCATGGCTGATTCCACACGCATGGTTATAATGACCCTTATGCTAACACAGCCAATGCATGTCACCACAGACATAGCTGGAGCAGGACAATGGACCCTGACATGGTCCTCCAAATTAGCTTGGGCCATGACACTATTATGGCTATGGTGGCATCACAGGCCCCTCCATATCAGCACGCTCCTATCTGCAGCATGGCCTCCCAGGTGCAACATGATCAGCAGGTGGCCAGCTAGAACTCTGACATCAGAAGAGCCCTTGGTGACAACTGAAATCATGAACAGCACCCACAATCCTTGCCCTCTACAGGTCCATGGACCCAGACTTGGCTCTAGGCAGCACCTTGTGCCAGGATGTTTCCATGGATCAAGGAGGCAGCACAGGCCTCTTAAATCAGCATGTTCTTGGGTGTATAGACTTTCATATGACACTGACATGGTCTGAGGTGGCTGACCAGAATGGATAACCTCATAGTCCTCTGAAAATTTAAGAGCCCCAGATGGCCACTTGACACCCTTGCTGCTAAAGTGTCATAGACGAAGACATAGCCCCCTGCAGCAGCACTGGCCTGGATGACACCATTGCCCTGGGTTATAGCAGAGAACACTCAGGTCATAAGATCCCTGGTGGCACCATGGCTCTTGAACTCACTTATGACTCAGATTCTAGGCTTCTATATGGCCTTTGGGAGCATCATTTGATAAGGGCATCAATCTAGCCCCTGATTATAGTAGGACCATGGGTCCATCACATGGCCCTTGGCCGTAGGCCCTGTTCCAGACAATACCATGGTCCTGGTTGACAACCCTGGCAAACCCAAGTTCACCTGGCACCAACAGTGCCACAGTCCTTGGACAGCAGCAAGTTTACATATTGTGGCACCTACCCTGGGCATGAACATAGGCCCTGGTGGGTAACATAGGCCAGGGATAGCAACACAGATTCTGGCAGAAGCGGTACCATGGCCCTAGACATTCTCCTAGGCATCAGACAGGGATAAGTTGTCACTATGTCCCCAGGTTGCTGTACAGGCCACCCATATTGGTGTGGCCCCTGTAGCACCATAGCCCTTGGATGCCAACATGGCTCCAGATATAAGCTCAGACAATAAGCTCTTGCATAGCACCCAGTGATGAGGAGTTACAGACATCAACATAGTCCCCATTGGCTGTTCTAGCTCCCAGATCAAGACTGGAACACTTGGCAATAGCCCAGGCCCATACCTCTCCCTGAACCCAGGTGGCAGTTGATCATTCATATCAGCCTGTTCCTCACCATCCTCAACTCTCCAGATCTGCCTCTCTCTCCAGCCCACAAACCATTCTTCCTCTCCCTCTATTCTCTCTCTAACTCTCCCTATACTCTCTCACCACAATGGTGCCCCCATCACCGTGAGCCAGGGTGCTGGGTTGAGTCACAGATAGTGGTTGGTAGAATACTGCCTGCCCCAGAAAAAGGAATGGATTATCATTCAGTACAGTACATATGTTTTTTGTATTGGTTAATGAATAAAGCATTCTTGGCCAATAGAAAAGCAAGATAGGTGGGACTAGGGGGAGAGAGGAAGGAATAGGGAGGAGGTTCAAGATAGAGGATGCAGAGAGCAGAAATCTCGCACCTCTCTGGAAAGATAAGACGGCGTGGAAATATTTAGATTAATAGAAATGGGTTAATATTTAAGACAGAGGTAGCCAATAAGTAATGCTAGTAACAGCCCAACAGCTTTATATCTAATACAGGGTCTCTGTGTGGTTTTTGGGGCTGACACAGCTCTGGGACCAGGCGCTGTAAAACATACTCATATCTGAATCTGTCCTTACTGTAAATCTTTATCTTTTTCTGGCCATGAGTCTTTATCTGGCAAACAAGATTGGTCAAAGGAAAGCCATAGCTTTATTAGCCACAGTCTATCCAAGATGGCAGCAGGTAACATTACTGCCAGAACTGAGAGCTGTGTTCACTGCCTTGGTCTATCCTGCCATCCAGCAGCATGCTGCTGGCTTGCAGATGTGTTCACCCCATTGCCAGCTCTCGCACAGGCCATTAAGTTGTTTGCAGAGCTCTTTAAAAGCCTCCCATTTTTTTGCCGCTTATGCTGAGTGAGGAAATATCCCTTAAAAGAGTAGCACAAATTTCTGTTTGTCTCTAGCAAAAGAGTCCAACCGAGAAACATGCCACTACCAAGAAGCCTTGCTTGTCTTTGTTTGGTTTTGTTTTTCTAAAACCATTTTTAAGCTTTTGTTAAGTTTTAGTGGAAATTCTTATTAGCCACTTTGAAGGCACCACTTTGTTATAAGTATGTCTTTGGCCACCCTGGTCTCAGTTCTGTGCCAGCCACAACTAACACACAGAGACGCTGTATTACATATAAAGCTGTTAGCCATTTACTAGCATTTCTTATTTGATAGCCCTGTCCTAAATGTGAACCAATTTCTCTCTATCTACGTATTTCCATGTGGTCTTATCTTACCTGAGAGAGAGCCGGAGTTCGTCCCTGCTGGCACTTGCATCTTGAAACTCTTCCCTACTTCTTCCTGCAGCCTACTTGTCTCATAGCCCTGCCTATCTTGCTTTCCTATTGGCCAACAGTGCTTTATTCATTATCCAATATGAGAAACATATTTACAGAATGACATCTCCCATCAGGAAGCCTTGGAGCTGTTTCCTTTCCTCTCTCCTGTGTGAGTGCCTATAGACAAGAGAAGAATATGGCATGATGATACCTAAGTCACTGGGTGGGCTCCTAGTTGATTGTGACTACTGAAGACCCAAACTACGCAGGAAGAAACATCTGTGTCCATAGCCAGGTCAGGTCTGACTCATTTTTCTTGTTTTACTTTCTGTAGCACTGAGTTCCAACTCCCATTATGTTTGATAGCAAACATACATTCCACTGGGCAATCCCACTAAACCCAATCATACTACCTTGAAGACAAGGATATAATTTTATCATTCATAGTGTCCACAGAAGATGGCCATTCAAAGAGAAAAAAATAATTTAAGCCATCTCTAAAATTATATATACTCATTAACAGGTACATTTTTTTCAGAATCCCAATATCTCTTTGAGACACAGGCCATGTTTTCAATGGTGAAAACTTTGACAATAATACATATACACGTATACTTCTAACATAACATGATACACAGTAAATATTATAGTCAAAGAAGGGATGAACGTGGACATATCAAGGCAAGAGCTGGCTAAACACAATGCTAAAACCATGAGGGTAGTCCCCAAATCCAGCAGCTCCATAAGTGCCTATTATATAATAACATGAGGAAGTAATTTTGCCTTCAAAGGGCCTAATGTCTTCATCTCTGCTGTCTGCAGCACACTGTATCTTACTATCTGTACTACAAACATGAAGCTTTACATGATAGGTACCTCATGTTTCTTGCATCCACTCCATCCAGGGTAGGTACCAATTGCATCATGGGCCTCTCCTTTATATCTTTATCAGGGACATTCCTGGACCCCTTTGCCAAATCTGTAGCTTTGACGCACATTATCTAGCTCCATAATATTTGATGTTCATTGTCCACAAATTCAACACAATATGGATCATGGTACATGGACCAAGTTCTTTCTTCAGGTCGCTGTGGACTCTGGCCATAATTAATTCCTCGCCAACTTGACAAATCTAGAGTTACATGAGAAGAGGGTAATCTGAGTTGAGAAACCCCTTCAAGAAATTGGCCTGTATGAAACCATGTAGAGCAGTCTCTTGTTAATAATTGATCAGGGATGGCCCAGGACTCAGTGGTTTGTGACACACTTGAAAATGTGGTTCTGGGTTATAACAGAATTGAAGTATCCATAGTGAGCAAGCCTGCATACACTAATTTCTCCACGGTCTAGGCATTTGGGCCTGCCTTAGGATTCTCTCTCTGAGTCCTGTTCTAACTTCCCACAGTGACTGACATTTGAGCACATATTTTAGCATGAAATGTATGGATCATGCATATTTGGTCGATGGCCTCTCCTGAACCCCCTTCTGCTGGAGTGACCCCCCCCATTTGTGTCTGGCCTTGTGCTGGTCAGTAAGCTCCCCCTCAGTTTTACAGAATGGTGGTCAGTTGATCTATGCTAACTCTGGACAGACAAACTCTACAATATCATTGACTTGGAGATTCCAGAAGAATGTGACACATTAGCCTCAAAACTGCAATTCCAATCCTATGTCTAGTCATGCACCTCATACAACAGATTACACTGTTGAGTTTCTCCAAATCCAAGTCCATCTGATCCATCTCCACACTTCAATTCTACTCTGTGTTTTCCAGGATCTAACACATGATTGGCCTGGTGTGATGCCCAGTCCTGCGTACCAGTGCCTTCACCACATTCTCAGGCCTAGCTGTGGAGATGAAGATCCTGCAGTTGATTTTCCTGATCAGTTCCCAAGAAAGAATAGCGGTAACACCTCCACTATAGCCATTGCCTCATCTCCAAATGCACAGAAATCATATGGCTGAGCCTGATGGAACTACCCAGAAGCTGTCATATTCCCTTGTCTAATACTTAACTCTGGGTTTGCAGATTGCAACGAGTACGAAAAAAAATTCCTACATGCAGGTTTTTTCACAACCCAGAGCTAGCCCAACTAATACAGGTTCCCCCAGTGGTAGTACCTTATGAATATTCCCAGAACAGAGCATGCTCATGTCAACTCCACAACCCCAGGTGTAACTTGTGATTCTCAATTTAGATAGACACATGTAGTGTTCTCAGACCCCTTGAACCTTTGCAGCTCTTGTCACTCCCATTGTCCTTGGTTTATATCTGGTTGTCTAGATCTTTTCTCCTTTCCATACCACGTTAGCAGAGAATAAAGGTGATCCATGCCATGTACACTATTAGTCTTATCTGCAGTCACACAGCTCAGACACTTTCTCTTCCTAGTGATTTCTTGCCCCTCCCAATTAGACAACAGCTTGCATGCCCCAACTTGAGAAAAGAATTCCTGACCAAGAATGACTAATGGCCCTTTGTGTTATTTTTTTTTTGGGGGGGGGGTGGGTGGGACCACAGAACTTACTCTTGAATGGCCATTTCTGCACTCCCACCTCTAGTTCTTGTCATCCAACTGATGCTTTGGATTTACCTGGGAAGTGCCTTTCCTACCTACATTGCATTACATTTTTCATATTTTGCTATAGAGATATAAACCTCTCATTAGGTCTGCTAGATGGGATGCTATGAGTCCCATTGCAGCATACTGAAGCCTAGAACTACCCAGTCTGCTTCTGCACCAAGATTCTTTTGAATGTTCCCAGGACCCATACTGTTCAAGTCACATCATCTCTTTTAGGTATAGCTCCCTTTCATTGCTTACACAAAATTTGCGAGCATAATTTTTTAAGGGAACAGGGCTCATGGTTTAATTGAGGGTATACATACAGTCCATTAGGTTAGAAAATGTATAATGGCAGCAGTATAAGTTCACACCTTCAGGAAATAGAGAACAGAAAGGATGTGGGGCCTACCTATAGAAACTTAGGGCCCATCCAATGTCTCTGTGACCCCCCAGTGTCTCAGGCTCCCCATTGCTGCTATGTGTCCTAAAGGTGCCACAACCTTCCAAAACAAGACCAATAGAAGGAGACAAAGTATTCAAGTATATTGGTCTGTCAGTGACATTTCACATTCCAGTCCCAACACCTTGCAAACAGTAAATATCATTCACTTCTTGTGGTACCCTTGGACAGACAGCTCTTGTGTTTGTAGAAACCTGAGTGTGGCCAGAACTGGGCAGACCTCTGTATTAGAATTCATCCACTTCATGCAGTGAGTAGTTGAGGATGGTAATCTGATCCTGGAACTGCAAGTACCCACAGAACTTCTGAACCAGTAGCTGTCATCAGGACACATGTCTGCAAAGGGGATGTAGTCTAGTTAGAACCACTGAAGGTGCATTTTGTCACTCTATGTGGGTATCCCATGCACATGGACAGTAGAGAAGATATATACATCTATCAGCTTCATGGAACCCACAAACTCAAATGAGATGTGGCTCACCTTGTGCCGTGCATACATGGTCAGACCACTCTCTTCCTGCATGTCCCTCCTAGCGCTATCCTCAGTGGTGTGTCTTTCCTGTCCTTTGCCCCCCAAAGCCTTCCCAGTGGCCAACACCAAGGCCCATGTTCTTTCTGCCCAGGAGAACTTGCTGAGTTTTCAGCACCATCACCGGTGTTTAGACCTTGGAGGTACCCATGGTCTCCCGTGTCCTCTGCTCCCGGTGCAACATAATTTCAACATAAGCTTTTATGCCAGCTTCATCCCCACAGCCCCAGGCATAGCTTGTCTTGCAGCTCCTTAGACCAGTTCCCCTACAGCACCTTCCAGAAACACACCTCCCTGTACCAACTGCACACTCCAAGTATTTATGTGCAGATCATACATCAGATTTTTTTTTCTGGTGATGTTGACCTTTTTTTCACTGGCCAGGTCTATCCCTTCACTACATAGAGTAACTGTGATGAAATAGATCCTGTACCATCTTTCCCTGCTTTTGTCTTCAGAAACAGGCCTGCCTTAACATTCCCACACTTCTCAATACTAGTGTGGCCATCAGATCATGTACATCATGTATTATCATGATGTACAGCGCCTCTCCTGTCAGTGTTATTCTTATGCTCCTTGAGTTATAATTAAAGCACCAAATTCACAGAACTTATAACAGGTTTGCCTTGTATTATCCAAATAATCTCATCTGCCAGCACCATCCCCTCACTCTCACACGTAACTCCTGCCTAGCAGCTCATAACGGTTTCCTCCCCTCTAGCACCCCCCCTCAGAAGCAACCCTTCTCAACTATCTGCCCAGTCCAAGGCACCTCTGTAAATGCACCTATTATGTACCAAGGTTGCCTGGTGATCTCCACGTAACATCACCTGCTTTTGCCATTCACACATTCCCAGAGGAATCTCTGTGGCACCTGCACCCTTACATCCTAGGGAGTTCTGCATGTATCCAGCACTCTTGGGGTCTTTCTGTTCTCCCAGACCTGCCTGCAGTTGCTTTCATTTCTCAAAAGTGTTGCCTGTTGAGTTTCTCTTAAGGTTGATGACCAGTGTTATCCATAAACTTTGAAGTCTTTCCTAGACTTGAAGCTGCATCACTGACTTTCCTTGGTCAGTTCTCACAGAGCCAATGCTACTTGGACAGTCTCCATATACCAGTTTCTAGCATTCTCACTTGCACAGTTCTTGGGAAGGCTTTCTGATAACGGTCTTCAGAAAGTTTTCCCCAACTCACAGTTACCTTCATTACCGTTGTGATGAAGTAATATGACCAAAGGCCACTTTGGAGGAAAGGGTTTATTTATGCTTATACTTTCCAACTCCAGGCAGGAACCTCAAGGAAATATCTGACTATGAGGCCATGGAGAGAAGGTAGAACCTAACTTTTTGCCTATTGATCACTAAACTTGCTATATATATATATATATATATATATATATATATATATATATATATATATGTCAATATAACCCAACAGGTATGACTGGAACTGTAGTGGGCAGGGCTCTGACACATTGATCAAGAAAATGCTTCACAATCTTCCCTAAAGGCCAATCAGATGAAAGTGATTTCTCAGTTAAGGCTCCCCTCCTTCCAGCTGATCCTAGTTTATGTCAAGGTGGCAAATTACCAATCAAAACCATTGAGACCTTACCAACTTCACATAAAAGCTTCAGTATTAAGCCAGAATGTTGTCTTTCTTGGTTATCCCCTAGGTCTCAATTAAAGTTGTGATACTTAGAAATACATAATTTTAAAAGCTCTCAGACTTCAAAAATTCGAACATTCAAAAAAAATTCAGTGTCTAAAATAATTAAAAACTCACCTGAGACCGATCAGCATATACACTGTTCAAATGATCCTAATGAAACAACAGAAAGAATGGTTTTCGTACTAATGGAATGTACCCAGATGTACAAAAATCAATGCATCTGAGAATATTATTATTTAATGGCACCTTGTCATTTAAGAATTCGTGTAGAAGTAGTTCAGTTAGCATTGACATACTAGTGTAGGAGTATTGTGCATTTACTAGAACATCAGTAAAGCCAAGGCCAGCAGTAGAGATTATGTACTCATACAATAGAACTTAATGGAATTGAAGTGCAAGAGGGATATTATAGTAGTAGTCATGGATATTTTTGTAAAACAGCATACATGGATGACTGATTACAGCAGTACACACATGTACTATTATAGAAATGCACAGTAATGCAATATGATAGCAGGTCTCAGGTTGTTAAAAAGTAGCACTCTTGGAAGTATTAGACAGAAGCACACAAGGATACACTAGCACATCGCGGAACATGTAAAAAAATCTAGTAGAGTATGTGCATCTCGATCTAAAATATAACACAGTGGCAACTTTGCAAAAGCTGATGCATTGCTACTGCAGAAATCTAATGTTCATTTACCACAACACAGATGAAATCACTGCATACAGCTCTAAACATGCCTGAAATAGAACATCAGTGTACACACTTTAATGGGTAGCCTTGTGCATTCTGCTCAGGGAAGCAGGCAGGCTGACTGTAGATATTCACATCTACATCTGCTCCTCGAAATCCAAATCCCAGATTCATCCCTATCTCTCCAGTGGAACACCTGTTTTAGCCTTCCTTCCTCTGGTCTGGCGGCAGTGAGTGGAAAGAGAGCTAGGAGAAAGTGACTGGGAGGTGAGGGAAGCACGTGGGTCTAGGAAGATTGAGTCAGGGGAGGAGAGAGAGAGAGAGAGAGAGAGAGAGAGAGAGAGAGAGAGAGAGAGAGAGAGAGAGAGAGAGAGAGAGAGTCATTAGGTAATTCTATATTTACATCAACCATACAAGCAGGCTGTCTGGTAGGCCCAGTCGAGCCAGGTTCTCCCTAAACCTGTGGTTGGCTTTCGTGCTCACACCCTTGTCTTGACTGTCAAATACACTGGATTCTCCACTACAAGTGAAGAAGTTTCTTCACAAGAATCCTTTCTTCACCTCTGTTCAGGAACTCCCACCCTACCTTGTAGTTTATGTCAAGCCCCAGCTTTTCTTCTTGAGTATTTCAGTTCTATCTCTCCACTGCAAGTGAGGCTGGAACTTCCTGAGTTGACTCTCCTGGCCCCTCTGAATGTCAAGCCTCAGATGCTTTTCTTTGTCTGAACTAAAGAATGTCAGTCAACAGAGTCATCGCCATCTTCCTAATATTGTCTCTAGGAACTCACCTCCCCAGAACAGCTTTCCATCATGTGTTCCCACTGGTTCACAATGGAGTCTTTAGAAACTTCAAAGCCTACCCCTAGGGACACACCTTCTCCAAAAGGCCATACTTCCTAAGCCTCCCCCAAAAGTTTCACCAACTGGGTACCAAATAGTCAAAAATGAACTTAAACACAAACTACTACACTTGCTCTTGTCATCTCTACACACTCAAATCTATCTATACACCTGCTCATTGAGTATGAACCTTGTCTAGTGAGCTTCAAAGAATTTCATCCATCAGAGCCATCCCCATGCTCCTTGTGCTACCTCTTCTCATGCATCTTCTGTTGTATCTTTTCCTGGTGAATTCAACAAGCACCAAGATCTTGTGTGCCATCTCTACTACTGTAAACCTGCCTCTGTAGTTACACAGGGCACACTGGATTTAGTTAATGATATAAAAAGCATTGCCTGTCAGAGCTGTCCCCACACTCCAAACGCATAACTCTAGAAGCCCAGATATTGTACTGGTTTCCTTGGTAATAATAGCAGTAACTATCCCACCCTGCCAGCACCATATGTATGCCCTGAATCTTAGCTCTGGTTACAAAGTTCCAGTACAGGGTTTCTAAGATGAGTTCTCCCATCATCAAGACTATACATTTGGTCTCCAAACTCCCAGGACTAACTCCTGATGTGTGAAGATCATGCATTGAGTTTGCCTGGTTAGTTCCAAGAATATCACCTGCCTGTGCCATCCCTACACTCCCATGCCTGTTTGCAGGGATGCATTTCCTGAGATGGATTTCTATGTGTTCTCTAAAACCAAAGCATACCTGATGCATTGCCACATCCATGACCCTGATCTGGGTGAACAGACGGCTCACTGTTTTTGTGATGAACTTCTTGAGAAGTTCTGAACCCAATACCAAGCTTGCAATCTCTGTCATAGCACTGGTTAAACAATTCATAGACTGAATTTCCCTTCAGAAAACTCCAGAACCATGTCATCCTGTACCATTTGTAGATCCCAGATCAATGTCTGAAAATGCCCAGCATATATAATCTACATGGTGAGGTCCAATGAACCTCAACTGCCAATGCTGTCTCTATTTCCAGAACTACCCTGATCACATGGATCCTACATAAGGTTTTCCTGGTTAGTGCTCCTTGGGTAGATTTGCCTAGATACAAGACTGCCTATCCATATTCCAAGCTCTAAAAGCACAGTGATCACATTTCTTTGCCTAACGATGTTCCATACAACCTCATCTGCTAGCACTATTTCCAATGAACCAAGTATGGCTTTGGTCATGCAGTTCTGGTTTGGTTTGCTTTTTTTGAAACAGGGTTTCTCTGTGTAGCTTTGGATCCTGTCCTGGAACTAGCTCTGTAGAGCAGGCTGCACTTTCGAACTCACAGAGATCTGCCTGCCACGCCTCCCGAGTGTTGGGATTAAAGGCATGCATCACCAATGACTGTGGTCATGCAATTATGGAATTGGATTTTCCTGGAGTGTTCCCTCAGACTCAAGGTCATCTGTGCCATCTCCACATTTACAAGCTTGTGTCCAGATGTGAAATACAGCCACTAGTTTTGGTTCACGTGATCCCTATAACCTATCCAGAACCTGACTTGCCAGCACCACTCTAACCACTCACTCAGGAATAGTTCTAGGCAAGCAAATTCTGCATTGGTTGTTCCTGTCAAGTTCCACCATGAAAAATCTGCATGTGCCAAATAACTACTCCAAGACCTAGCTGTGGACAGGTGATACTTCTAAGAGCCATGCCTCATGGCACCAACAAAACTCATGGGACTAGTTCCAGTGTCTTACCACCTGGCTTGGATTTATGTCAATTCCTCCAGACCCAAGCTCATATGGACCATCCCTACAGTTCCAGTTCTCAATAAGTTCAAACAGTTCCTATATTTGCATTCATTGTCAGGTTACATCTCCTATATAGTCTGTACATTCTATACCCTATCTGTACATCACACACTGGTTCTCTGACAACTCTTTGCCAGAAAACCACCTGTAGAATTATCCCTATATTCTTCTCTCTAGCTGCCTCAAGCAGTCCTGAACAGTGTTCCCTGGGTGAGTATCCCATAATCAAACCAATACCTTCTATCTCTCTACCCCTGCGTGGTATAGCTCCAATGCACAAACAGAACACAAGCTTTGATTTGTGAGTGGCCGAGAACTCTGTCCACCAGCTCTATTCCCACACTATCAGGCCAGCTCTAGTCACATAGCAACTACACCAGCTTTTGCAGGTGAAATGATCAAAACCACTCCTGTCTGTGTCTTCTTCATATTCTAAATAATAAGTCTCAACATGCAGTCTTTGCTCATGCTTGATTAGCTTTGCTGAATCTTACTTGCCAACATCAGCACCATTGTGACATTCATAGCTCCTGTCACATAGCACCTGAACTGTCTCTCTTATGTGAGCCCCTAAAGCTGCTGGTCTATGCAATCATCATAGTCCCATACCTAGCCTTGCACCCATAAATCATGCACACATATTGCCTGATATGCTTGTCAAAGCCTATCAGTATCATCCTGATTCTCTCGGGAATATCTAAGGTCATTGCGTTACTCAGTGTGTGTGTGTGTGTGTGTGTGTGTGTGTGTGTGTGTGTGTGTGTGTTTGTGTGTGTGTGAAGGGCATTTATTAATGTAGCTTATAGGCCTTATCACAGCAATTGCAACAATGGCTTTGTCCCAACAGAACACTAAAGTAAACAATAGATGTTCAGTCCACAATGAGTGATGTTTCAATTGGTCTTCAGTATGTGTCACAATCCCCAAAGTGGAGGCTCTGATACAAGTGATGATATATATATATATATATATATATATATATATATATATATAGAGAGAGAGAGAGACAGAGAGAGAGACAGAGACAGAGACAGAGACAGAGAGACATAGAAAGAGAGAGAGAGCACAAGCAAGATACTGTGAGAAAGTGTGGTCCAGATATAAAGTGAATATTTCTACCTCCAAATATCTAAATTTACAGTGGGTCGTCTGATTTCAAATAATCACATCAATAATAAAACACAAACAGATATATCTGACAGTCTTAGTTAGGGTTTCTATTACTGTGAAGAGACACCATGGCCATGGCAACTCTTACAAAGGAAAACGTTTAATTGGGAATGGCTTACAGTATCAGACGTTTAATCTATTTATCATCAAGGCAGGAAGCATGGTGGCATGCAGACTGACATGGTGCTGGAGAAGGAGCTGAGAGTTCTGCATCTGGATCTGCAGGCAGCAGAAAGAGACATGGATATACAAGACATTTAAGCCCATCTCCCCCAATGAAACACTTCCTCCAAAAAGCCATACCTACTACAAAAAAAAAAAAAAAAAAAAAAAAAAAAATGCGCTCCTTAAAATGTCACTCCCTGAGAATGGGATACTAAAATCACTCACTGTCACTGTGTAAGGATCAATATGCAATTGAAGAAATAGTCATGTTTTTTGTTTGTTTGTTTTTTTTTTACAAACTTATGTGCCTATGTGTTTGGTACACAGATGTTAATAATTCTAATCCCTTAGTGGTGGAATTTTCTTTTGATGATTATGTAGTGTCCTTCCCTATTGCTTCTGATTAGTTTGGGATTGAAGTCTCTTTTCTCGGGTATCAAAATGACTATGCTGGTTTGCACCTTAAGTCCATTTCTTAGAATATCTTTTCCATCATTTGACCCTGAGTTAATGTCTGGCCTTGATGGTGAGCCATGTTTCTTGAATGCAATTGTAGTATGGATCCCATTTTCACATCCACTCTTTCAGTCTGTGTATTTGGGGGGGAGGATAATTGTGACCACTGATGACTAGAATTATCAGTGATCAGCGTTTGTTGATTCCTGTTATCTGTTGTCTTGTTGTGTATCATCCAGCTACTGCACTTTTGATTAGCTGCTCCTGGACTATTTATTCCACGTGAACTCTTGGATGTAGTACACTTGGGTGGATGTTTTCTCTCTGTGGGGCTGGATTGAAGGGATTTCTCTCCGTAGGGATGGATTTGTAGATAGATAAATTTGGCTCTATTATAGAATTGGCTTAAATTTGGTTTTTATTATACAATATCTAATTTTTTCATATGTTGTGATGGAAAACTTTGATTTGTATAGTATTCTGGGCTAGCATCTATGGTCTCAGCTTATTCAGAACACCTTTCCAGGCCCTATGCCTTTTATATAATCCCTTGAAATGTCAGGTATTATTCTAATAGGTCTAAATTTTACTTGGTCATTTCCTCTTTTAGCTTTTAATATTATGTCTCTATTCTATATGTTTGTGTCTTGCTTATTATGTTTCAGGAGTGATTTATTTTCTGGTCCAGTCTACTTGGAATTCTGTATGCTTCTTACACTTTTATGGGCATCTCTTTCTTTCAGTTAGAAAATGTTTCTTCTGTGATTTTGTGAAAATTATTTTCTGTACCTTTGACCTCTGTTTCTTTTCCTTCTTTTCACATTATTCACATATTTTTTTTTCTTTTCACAGCATCTCAGAATTTCTAGATGTCTTGAGTCTGGAGATTTTAGATCCAACACTCTTTAGAAGAGGGTATCTATTTCTTCTTCCTGGTCTTCAGTGCAAGAGATTCTGTCTTCCATCACATGTATTTTGTCAGTAAGACTTGCCTCTGAAGTTCCTGTTCACTTTCCTAAATTTTTTCATTTCCAGAATTGCCTCAGTTTGAGATTTCTTTATGGATTTTATTCCTAGCTCAGGTCTTGAACTGTTTCATTATTTTCCTCCATTCCTTGTTGTTTTAAATATATTACTCTATCATGTTCATAAAGGCTATTTTTCAGTTGTATAGGAAGACTCAGGAACTGCTGTTGTAGGGTTTCAGGGCTCTGGTGGAACCATATTGTCCTAGTTATTAGTGATTTTGTTTTTATGCTGACATCTAAGCACCTGGGGACTGAGAAGGCTCTAATTCTAGGTGCTGATATGTCTTCTTACTTAGATATTTCATTCCTTGGTTTTGGGTTAACAATTAAGACAGAGCTAGCCAACAAGAAACTAGAACCTGGCCAATAGCATTGTATCAAATACAGAGTCTCTGTGCATTATTTGGGGCTGGCGGCAGCAGGACAAGATCAGGCAGCAGGCAGAAAAACCATACTTCTTACAGTTGGGGGCTGATATAAAGCAATGAGTTGGGGAGGGAAGTTAGGAGGGGAATATATATGTGATCAACTGCAGATGGGACCAGAGGAAGGAAGGCTAAAACAGGTGTTCCACTGGAGAGATAGGGATGAATCTGGGATTTGGATTTCCGAGGAGCAGATGTAGATGTGAATATCTACAGTCAGCCTGCCTGCTTCCCTGAGCAGAATGCACAAGGCTACCCATTAAAGTGTGTACACTGATGTTCTATTTCAGGCATGTTTAGAGCTGTATGAGTGATTTCATCTGTGTTGTGGTAAATGAACATTAGATTGCTGCAGTAGCAATGCATCAGCTTTTGCAAAGTTGCCACTGTGTTATATTTTAGATCGAGATGCACATACTCTACTAGATTTTTTTACATGTTCCGCGATGTGCTAGTGTATCCTTGTGTGCTTCTGTCTAATACTTCCAAGAGTGCTACTTTTTAACAACCTGAGACCTGCTATCATATTGCATTACTGTGCATTTCTATAATAGTACATGTGTGTACTGCTGTAATCAGTCATCCATGTATGCTGTTTTACAAAAATATCCATGACTACTACTATAATATCCCTCTTGCACTTCAATTCCATTAAGTTCTATTGTATGAGTACATAATCTCTACTGCTGGCCTTGGCTTTACTGATGTTCTAGTAAATGCACAATACTCCTACACTAGTATGTCAATGCTAACTGAACTACTTCTACACGAATTCTTAAATGACAAGGTGCCATTAAATAATAATATTCTCAGATGCATTGATTTTTGTACATCTGGGTACATTCCATTAGTACGAAAACCATTCTTTCTGTTGTTTCATTAGGATCATTTGAACAGTGTATATGCTGATCGGTCTCAGGTGAGTTTTTAATTATTTTAGACACTGAATTTTTTTTTGAATGTTCGAATTTTTGAAGTCTGAGAGCTTTTAAAATTATGTATTTCTAAGTATCACAACTTTAATTGAGACCTAGGGATAACCAAGAAAGACAACATTCTGGCTTAATACTGAAGCTTTTTATGTGAAGTTGGTAAGGTCTCAATGGTTTTGATTGGTAATTTGCCACCTTGACATAAACTAGGATCAGCTGGAAGGAGGGAGCCTTAACTGAGAAATCACTTTCATCTGATTGGCCTTTAGGGAAGATTGTGAAGCATTTTCTTGATCAATGTGTCAGAGCCCTGCCCACTACAGTTCCAGTCATACCTGTTGGGTTATATTGACATATATATATATATATATATATATATATATATATATATATATATATAGCAAGTTTAGTGATCAATAGGCAAAAAGTTAGGGTTCTACCTTTCTCTCCATGGCCTCATAGTCAGATATTTCCTTGAGGTTCCTGCCTGGAGTTGGAAAGTATAAGCATAAATAAACCCTTTCCTCCAAAGTGGCCTTTGGTCATATTACTTCATCACAACGGTAATGAAGGTAACTGTGAGTTGGGGAAAACTTTCTGAAGACCGTTATCAGAAAGCCTTCCCAAGAACTGTGCAAGTGAGAATGCTAGAAACTGGTATATGGAGACTGTCCAAGTAGCATTGGCTCTGTGAGAACTGACCAAGGAAAGTCAGTGATGCAGCTTCAAGTCTAGGAAAGACTTCAAAGTTTATGGATAACACTGGTCATCAACCTTAAGAGAAACTCAACAGGCAACACTTTTGAGAAATGAAAGCAACTGCAGGCAGGTCTGGGAGAACAGAAAGACCCCAAGAGTGCTGGATACATGCAGAACTCCCTAGGATGTAAGGGTGCAGGTGCCACAGAGATTCCTCTGGGAATGTGTGAATGGCAAAAGCAGGTGATGTTACGTGGAGATCACCAGGCAACCTTGGTACATAATAGGTGCATTTACAGAGGTGCCTTGGACTGGGCAGATAGTTGAGAAGGGTTGCTTCTGAGGGGGTGCTAGAGGGGAGGAAACCGCTATGAGCTGCTAGGCAGGAGTTACGTGTGAGAGTGAGGGGATGGTGCTGGCAGATGAGATTATTTGGATAATACAAGGCAAACCTGTTATAAGTTCTGTGAATTTGGTGCTTTAATTATAACTTAAGGAGCATAAGAATAACACTGACAGGAGAGGGCGCTGTACATCATGATAATACATGATGTACATGATCTGATGGCCACACTAGTATTGAGAAGTGTGGGAATGTTAAGGCAGGCCTGTTTCTGAAGACAAAAGCAGGGAAAGATGGTACAGGATCTATTTCATCACAGTTACTCTATGTAGTGAAGGGATAGACCTGGCCAGTGAAAAAAAAGGTCAACATCACCAGAAAAAAATCTGATGTATGATCTGCACATAAATACTTGGAGTGTGCAGTTGGTACAGGGAGGTGTGTTTCTGGAAGGTGCTGTAGGGGAACTGGTCTAAGGAGCTGCAAGACAAGCTATGCCTGGGGCTGTGGGGATGAAGCTGGCATAAAAGCTTATGTTGAAATTATGTTGCACCGGGAGCAGAGGACACGGGAGACCATGGGTACCTCCAAGGTCTAAACACCGGTGATGGTGCTGAAAACTCAGCAAGTTCTCCTGGGCAGAAAGAACATGGGCCTTGGTGTTGGCCACTGGGAAGGCTTTGGGGGGCAAAGGACAGGAAAGACACACCACTGAGGATAGCGCTAGGAGGGACATGCAGGAAGAGAGTGGTCTGACCATGTATGCATGGCACAAGGTGAGCCACATCTCATTTGAGTTTGTGGGTTCCATGAAGCTGATAGATGTATATATCTTCTCTACTGTCCATGTGCATGGGATACCCACATAGAGTGACAAAATGCACCTTCAGTGGTTCTAACTAGACTACATCCCCTTTGCAGACATGTGTCCTGATGACAGCTACTGGTTCAGAAGTTCTGTGGGTACTTGCAGTTCCAGGATCAGATTACCATCCTCAACTACTCACTGCATGAAGTGGATGAATTCTAATACAGAGGTCTGCCCAGTTCTGGCCACACTCAGGTTTCTACAAACACAAGAGCTGTCTGTCCAAGGGTACCACAAGAAGTGAATGATATTTACTGTTTGCAAGGTGTTGGGACTGGAATGTGAAATGTCACTGACAGACCAATATACTTGAATACTTTGTCTCCTTCTATTGGTCTTGTTTTGGAAGGTTGTGGCACCTTTAGGACACATAGCAGCAATGGGGAGCCTGAGACACTGGGGGGTCACAGAGACATTGGATGGGCCCTAAGTTTCTATAGGTAGGCCCCACATCCTTTCTGTTCTCTATTTCCTGAAGGTGTGAACTTATACTGCTGCCATTATACATTTTCTAACCTAATGGACTGTATGTATACCCTCAATTAAACCATGAGCCCTGTTCCCTTAAAAATTATGTCGCAAATTTTGTGTAAGCAATGAAAGGGAGCTATACCTAAAAGAGATGATGTGACTTGAACAGTATGGGTCCTGGGAACATTCAAAGAATCTTGGTGCAGAAGCAGACTGGGTAGTTCTAGGCTTCAGTATGCTGCAATGGGACTCATAGCATCCCATCTAGCAGACCTAATGAGAGGTTTATATCTCTATAGCAAAATATGAAAAATGTAATGCAATGTAGGTAGGAAAGGCACTTCCCAGGTAAATCCAAAGCATCAGTTGGATGACAAGAACTAGAGGTGGGAGTGCAGAAATGGCCATTCAAGAGTAAGTTCTGTGGTCCCACCCACCCCCCAAAAAAAAAAAAAAAAAATAACACAAAGGGCCATTAGTCATTCTTGGTCAGGAATTCTTTTCTCAAGTTGGGGCATGCAAGCTGTTGTCTAATTGGGAGGGGCAAGAAATCACTAGGAAGAGAAAGTGTCTGAGCTGTGTGACTGCAGATAAGACTAATAGTGTACATGGCATGGATCACCTTTATTCTCTGCTAACGTGGTATGGAAAGGAGAAAAAGATCTAGACAACCAGATATAAACCAAGGACAATGGGAGTGACAAGAGCTGCAAAGGTTCAAGGGGTCTGAGAACACTACATGTGTCTATCTAAATTGAGAATCACAAGTTACACCTGGGGTTGTGGAGTTGACATGAGCATGCTCTGTTCTGGGAATATTCATAAGGTACTACCACTGGGGGAACCTGTATTAGTTGGGCTAGCTCTGGGTTGTGAAAAAACCTGCATGTAGGAATTTTTTTTCGTACTCGTTGCAATCTGCAAACCCAGAGTTAAGTATTAGACAAGGGAATATGACAGCTTCTGGGTAGTTCCATCAGGCTCAGCCATATGATTTCTGTGCATTTGGAGATAGGCAATGGCTATAGTGGAGATGTTACCGCTATTCTTTCTTGGGAACTGATCAGGAAAATCAACTGCAGGATCTTCATCTCCACAGCTAGGCCTGAGAATGTGGTGAAGGCACTGGTACGCAGGACTGGGCATCACACCAGGCCAATCATGTGTTAGATCCTGGAAAACACAGAGTAGAATTGAAGTGTGGAGATGGATCAGATGGACTTGGATTTGGAGAAACTCAACAGTGTAATCTGTTGTATGAGGTGCATGACTAGACATAGGATTGGAATTGCAGTTTTGAGGCTAATGTGTCACATTCTTCTGGAATCTCCAAGTCAATGATATTGTAGAGTTTGTCTGTCCAGAGTTAGCATAGATCAACTGACCACCATTCTGTAAAACTGAGGGGGGGAGCTTACTGACCAGCACAAGGCCAGACACAAATGGGGGGGTCACTCCAGCAGAAGGGGGTTCAGGAGAGGCCATCGACCAAATATGCATGATCCATACATTTCATGCTAAAATATGTGCTCAAATGTCAGTCACTGTGGGAAGTTAGAACAGGACTCAAGAGAGAATCCTAAGGCAGGCCCAAATGCCTAGACCGTGGAGAAATTGTGTATGCAGGCTTGCTCACTATGGATACTTCAATTCTGTTATAACCCAGAACCACATTTTCAAGTGTGTCACAAACCACTGAGTCCTGGGCCATCCCTGATCAATTATTAACAAGAGACTGCTCTACATGGTTTCATACAGGCCAATTTCTTGAAGGGGTTTCTCAACTCAGATTACCCTCTTCTCATGTAACTCTAGATTTGTCAAGTTGGCAGGAATTAATTATGGCCAGAGTCCACAGCGACCTGAAGAAAGAACTTGGTCCATGTACCATGATCCATATTGTGTTGAATTTGTGGACAATGAACATCAAATATTATGGAGCTAGATAATGTGCGTCAAAGCTACAGATTTGGCAAAGGGGTCCAGGAATGTCCCTGCATAAAGATATAAAGGAGAGGCCCATGATGCAATTGGTACCTACCCTGGATGGAGTGGATGCAAGAAACATGAGGTACCTATCATGTAAAGCTTCATGTTTGTAGTACAGATAGTAAGATACAGTGTGCTGCAGACAGCAGAGATGAAGACATTAGGCCCTTTGAAGGCAAAATTACTTCCTCATGTTATTATATAATAGGCACTTATGGAGCTGCTGGATTTGGGGACTACCCTCATGGTTTTAGCATTGTGTTTAGCCAGCTCTTGCCTTGATATGTCCACGTTCATCCCTTCTTTGACTATAATATTTACTGTGTATCATGTTATGTTAGAAGTATACGTGTATATGTATTATTGTCAAAGTTTTCACCATTGAAAACATGGCCTGTGTCTCAAAAGAGATATTGGGATTCTGAAAAAAAAAATGTACCTGTTAATGAGTATATATAATTTTAGAGATGGCTTAAATTTATTTTTCTCTTTGAAATGGCCATCTTCTGTGGACACTATGAATGATAAAATTATATCCTTGTCTTCAAGGTAGTATGATTGGGTTTAGTGGGATTGCCCAGTGGAATGTATGTTTGCTATCAAACATAATGGGAGTTGGAACTCAGTGCTACAGAAGGTAAAACAAGAAAAATGAGTCAGACCTGACCTGGCTATGGACACAGATGTTTCTTCCTGCGTAGTTTGGGTCTTCAGTAGTCACAATCAACTAGGAGCCCACCCAGTGACTTAGGTATCATCATGCCATATTCTTCTCTTGTCTATAGGCACTCACACAGGAGAGAGGAAAGGAAACAGCTCCAAGGCTTCCTGATGGGAGATGTCATTCTGTAAATATGTTTCTCATATTGGATAATGAATAAAGCACTGTTGGCCAATAGGAAAGCAAGATAGGCAGGGCTATGAGACAAGTAGGCTGCAGGAAGAAGTAGGGAAGAGTTTCAAGATGCAGTGCCAACAGGGACGAACTCCAGGCTCTCTCTCAGGTAAGATAAGACCACATGGAAATACGTAGATAGAGAGAAATTGGTTCACATTTAGGACAGGGCTATCAAATAAGAAATGCTAGTAAATGGCTAACAGCTTTATATGTAATACAGCGTCTCTGTGTGTTATTTGTGGCTGGCACAGAACTGAGACCAGGGTGGCCAAAAGACATACTTATAACAAAGTGGTGCCTTCAAAGTGGCTAATAAGAATTTCCACTTAAAACTTAACAAAAGCTTAAAAAATGGTTTTAGAAAAACAAAACCAAACAAAGACAAGCAAGGCTTCTTGGTAGTGGCATGTTTCTCGGTTGGACTCTTTTGCTAGAGACAAACAGAAATTTGTGCTACTCTTTTAAGGGATATTTCCTCACTCAGCATAAGCGGCAAAAAAATGGGAGGCTTTTAAAGAGCTCTGCAAACAACTTAATGGCCTGTGCGAGAGCTGGCAATGGGAGTGAACACATCTGCAAGCCAGCAGCATGCTGCTGGATGGCAGGATAGACCAAGGCAGTGAACACAGCTCTCAGTTCTGGCAGTAATGTTACCTGCTGCCATCTTGGATAGACTGTGGCTAATAAAGCTATGGCTTTCCTTTGACCAATCTTGTTTGCCAGATAAAGACTCATGGCCAGAAAAAGATAAAGATTTACAGTAAGGACAGATTCAGATATGAGTATGTTTTACAGCGCCTGGTCCCAGAGCTGTGTCAGCCCCAAAAACCACACAGAGACCCTGTATTAGATATAAAGCTGTTGGGCTGTTACTAGCATTACTTATTGGCTACCTCTGTCTTAAATATTAACCCATTTCTATTAATCTAAATATTTCCACGCCGTCTTATCTTTCCAGAGAGAGGTGCGAGATTTCTGCTCTCTGCATCCTCTATCTTGAACCTCCTCCCTATTCCTTCCCTCTCTCCCCCTAGTCCCACCTATCTTGCTTTTCTATTGGCCAAGAATGCTTTATTCATTAACCAATACAAGAAACATATGTACTGTACTGAATGATAATCATTCCTTTTTCTGGGGCAGGCAGTATTCTACCAACCACTATCTGTGACTCAACCCAGCACCCTGGCTCACGGTGATGGGGCACCATTGTGGTGAGAGAGTATAGGGAGAGTATAGAGAGAGAATAGAGGGAGAGGAAGAATGGTTTGTGGGCTGGAGAGAGAGGCAGATCTGGAGAGTTGAGGATGGTGAGGAACAGGCTGATATGAATGATCAACTGCCACCTGGGTTCAGGGAGAGGTATGGGCCTGGGCTATTGCCAAGTGTTCAGTCTTGATCTGGGAGCTAGAACAGCCAATGGGGACTATGTTGATGTCTGTAACTCCTCATCACTGGGTGCTATGCAAGAGCTTATTGTCTGAGCTTATATCTGGAGCCATGTTGGCATCCAAGGGCTATGGTGCTACAGGGGCCACACCAATATGGGTGGCCTGTACAGCAACCTGGGGACATAGTGACAACTTATCCCTGTCTGATGCCTAGGAGAATGTCTAGGGCCATGGTACCGCTTCTGCCAGAATCTGTGTTGCTATCCCTGGCCTATGTTACCACCAGGGCCTATGTTCATGCCCAGGGTAGGTGCCACAATATGTAAACTTGCTGCTGTCCAAGGACTGTGGCACTGTTGGTGCCAGGTGAACTTGGGTTTGCCAGGGTTGTCAACCAGGACCATGGTATTGTCTGGAACAGGGCTACGGCCAAGGGCCATGTGATGGACCCATGGTCCTACTATAATCAGGGGCTAGATTGATGCCCTTATCAAATGATGCTCCCAAAGGCCATATAGAAGCCTAGAATCTGAGTCATAAGTGAGTTCAAGAGCCATGGTGCCACCAGGGATCTTATGACCTGAGTGTTCTCTGCTATAACCCAGGGCAATGGTGTCATCCAGGCCAGTGCTGCTGCAGGGGGCTATGTCTTCGTCTATGACACTTTAGCAGCAAGGGTGTCAGTGGCCATCTGGGGCTCTTAAATTTTCAGAGGACTATGAGGTTATCCATTCTGGTCAGCCACCTCAGACCATGTCAGTGTCATATGAAAGTCTATACACCCAAGAACATGCTGATTTAAGAGGCCTGTGCTGCCTCCTTGATCCATGGAAACATCCTGGCACAAGGTGCTGCCTAGAGCCAAGTCTGGGTCCATGGACCTGTAGAGGGCAAGGATTGTGGGTGCTGTTCATGATTTCAGTTGTCACCAAGGGCTCTTCTGATGTCAGAGTTCTAGCTGGCCACCTGTGATCATGTTGCACCTGGGAGGCCATGCTGCAGATAGGAGCGTGCTGATATGAGGGGCCTGTGATGCCACCATAGCCATAATAGTGTCATGGCCCAAGCTAATTTGGAGGACCATGTCAGGGTCCATTGTCCTGCTCCAGCTATGTCTGTGGTGACATGCATTGGCTGTGTTAGCATAAGGGTCATTATAACCATGCTGTGTGGAATCAGCCATGACCTTCACAAACAATGGGATGGCTTCTTCTATCCTTCACTGGATATTACAGCAGGCAAGTTAGCCCTACCCTTCAGGAGATAACTTGCCACCACACTCAAGAAAGATGGCCCGACCCCTCACCATAGGCATGCACCTCAACTGGGAAGCACACTAGAGCTAACTCTAGTGTTTGTGGTGAGACAGCCCTGAGGGATTAAGAGCAAGAGAGCTGTCCCTCCCCTCCTTAGGAAAAGCAGTGGAGCTGGCCCTGGTGTTTTGAGCGAGGTGGACCTGGATCTGGGGGCCTGAGAGCAAGAGAACTTTCCCTGCTCCTTGCTGCGGGCTGCATTGGGTGAGATAGCATAAGCAGTGCTGGAGAGCTCACCCAGGTAGTGACGATGAGGGAAAGCTCATGAGCTGACCAACACAACTACCATTAGGCCCAGGAACAGGGCTATGAGTTAGCTCACCCCAACATCCACCAAATCCATGAAATGTTGGAACATGTGAAGGGGACAAACCTACAGATCCAAAACAGCAGGATCTCCATGACACAGGACAACAACAGCATATTCAAGAGGAGTCCCCCGAGAGCCCATTATGGGTGCTGTTATAGACACCAGAGGCCTCAAGACAGATCATCTAGTTGTGGCAATGAACACTTGGAAGGAAAGGTGAATAAAGTGTAAACTGTATGTCTCAACGGGCCACGCTACAGATTCCATAAGATTTCTTTTCTTCTTCCATTTGTGTTTCCTTTTCTGTGTTTGCCTCTTTGTTTTTTGTGGTTATTGTGTTTTGTTTGGTTATTGGTTTTTTTCTTTTAAATTTGGTTTTCTTATAAGGAGGAGTCTGCAAGTGCAGAGGGCACTTTAGAGGTGACAGGGATATAAATGGGATCAGATGACATTATGAGACATCATTAAGAGTGAAAGAAAATAAAATAAATGAAAATGAATTTGAAGAAATATGGGTAAGAATTGCTGCCATATCATCTCCATACCTCTTGTTCCATCAGAGCACACTGGAAATGTGATAGCCACACAAAGAAAGACCAAAGATACCCACAGCCCAGTGTACAACATAGCATTTCTACTCCATAAAACATTACACACTATACACACTAAAGAAGTGCAGCTCTAGATTTTGGAACCTGTTCCTATGGTGAGTGGCCTATGCCCGTCCTAGATGCAGGGGAAGGAAATTGATGCTAGCTCAACTTGACGTGCTGTGTCTGGTTGATACCCATTGAAGTCCTTACCCTTTCTGAGTGGAGACTGAGGAGTAGAGGGTGTCATAGTGGGAAGTCGGGAGAGGGGGGAGCGAGATAAGTGGGATAGAGCAGGGAGGGGAAATTATGATCAGAGAATAAAATTAATGAAAAAATGTAATTAGCCATAAAAAAAAAGTAGTCCAGCCCGGCAATCCCCCCCCCCCCTTAGGCATATACCCAAAGGATTCACCACCATGCAACAAAGACATCTATGTTCATAGCAACACTATTTGTAATAGCAAGAACCTGGAAGCAACCTAGATGCCCCTCAATTGAAGATTGGTTAATGAAGATGTGGCACATCTACACAATGGAATACTACTCTGCAGAAAAAAATTATGGTATCTTGAAATTCACAGGCAAGTGGATGGCACTTGAAGAAACCATCCTGAATGAGGTATCCCAGTCACAAAAAGAGGAACACAGTATGTACTCACTCATATATGGATTTTAGACCTAGATCAAAGGATCACCAGCCTATAAATCACACCACCAGAGGAGCTAGGATACAAGGTGTAGTCTAAGAGATTCATATAAAGTCCCTCACAGAACTGGGAAGGGACCAGTGCCCCCAGAGCTCAGGGAAGTGGGGGGAACAGCGATTGGAGAGAGAAGTAGGAGAAAACGAGGGGAAGGAAAGGAAAACATGTGCGATCAGGAAGATTGAGCCTGGTTAGGAATAGAAGACAGGAAAGAGAGAGAGACAGAAACAGAGAGAGAGAACATAAAGAGGGGAGCCAATATTGGTTTGAAGATAAAATTGAACACAAAGAAAGGTCTAGAGAACTACAAGTCTGCTCCCAACTAACAATTTGAGCTTCCGTGGAAAGGCTATCATAAATGCCCTACCCGGAGAGTGAGATCAACAACTAACTTCTCCATGGACCCCTCAACTAATGCCTGTTGGAAACAGGATCAAACACCCATATATAAACACTGAGTCGAACTAGAACCCAGACGCAGATGGAGAGGACAAGACCAGGCTGCAGAAAGACATACAGACAGCTTACCTGAAGAAGGAGGAGCTAACAGGCCACCTGACTGATTGCTGGGAAGCCAGCATGGGACTGACTCAGGCCCCCCTGAATATGTGTCTCAGCCAGAAGGACTGAGCAGTTTAAGAGACCTCAGACAGTGGAGCCAGGATGTATCCCTGGTGCACAAAAGGACTTTGCCAACACATCCCCCATGGAGGGATAACTGCCTTAATCTAGAGACAGGAGAGAAGCCCTAGTCCCTACTTCACATGATCTGTCAGAGCTACATGACCCCAACTGGATGGCATTCCCCTACATATAGAATTGGGGTGGGGGGATGGGAGGGGAGGGTGTTTAGAGTGCATGTGAGAGGGCAGAGTGGGTAAAAGGAAGGGAGGCAGTGAGGGAGGTTGGGAGGGATGGAGGGAGGGAGAGGAAACTGGGATCGACATGTAAAATAATAAATTAAATTAAAAAAAATGCTTTGACTCCAAAATTTAAGTTCAAGGACAAGTTACTGGGGAAAAGGATTTCTATTTTTGTTTCCACAGAAAATGAAAAGATGTGGATTCCTTCCAGACTAATGTGGTTTGATCAAGCCAGACCGCCTGAAACAGAGTACCAGGTGATCCTACATTCAAAACAGCTGGACAAAGCAGCCTTACAGACTAGAGCCAGGATTTCTGAATCTTCTTCGAATCCCCCATGGCAGCGCCCCTTACCAGCAGGAAGTACTTTGGAAAGAACAACACCCTAATTCCCAAATATTGTCTATAAATGTTTGTTTTCATTTAAATGGACTATGTTATATAAAATAAATTTAAAAGATTAAAAGAAAAGTTATAATAAAAAAAATTAGTCCATGTCTGCCCTCATTAGACCTGAGTACATAAGGGTCTCCAGACAAAATTGTGGTTACTTTTCTTTGATTAGGTGTCGAGCTTCCTTAAAAACGTGCTTTCACTTGATATTTACCACGTTTATTTTTGCATCATGTGTTGGATTACAGTGCATTTATGGCTGTAGTTCACCATGCCCATATACCTCTCTAAGATCATCACAATAGGGAGAATGCTATTCTCAGCAGCACTTCCTTTCTCTGCCTAATCTTATTTGAATTTTATCTTTAGGTTCACATAGCAGACCTCATATAGAGGGTAACTTAACACAGAGCACCTACAAACTCTGCATGTCTATGCATAAGTTTCCCCTCCTTCTTCCAATGTGCTCTGGTATTTGAATTGGTGCATTATGAATGTTTATCTATCCTCAAAAACTGCCACATATGCAAATAAGATGTATTCCCTCCTTTGGTTTTGTCCTCCCATCCCCATTGCCTCAGCTATATAAGCTAGTCAATCCCATTGCTTCAGGAAATGAGCTGTCTCTCTGCAGCTGAGTACTGGAAGTTCTCTCCACCATGGTCATAGCTATCCCAATCATGCTTGCTGCTTCTGCTGCCTTTGCCCTCAAGTACCTGTGACCAAGGATGCAAGAGGTAAAAGGAGACACAAAACATGCTTTTCATCAATATTTTGCCAGCTATTGGCAAATATCTGTTGTTGGAAATATCTGACTACATAATCATGGCCTTCAAAGCTCAACATGTGAAAACATTCAAGGAAAGGAGCACTTTAGACAGATAGAGGATGAAGTAATTTAGACAGACTCAGAGAATCAAGTTGATGCTTTACTTAGAATGAGTTGATAACTACAGGACTTTTGTGTGTGAATAGGAAATTTCTTCAAAACTTTCTGACAAATGCTGCAAATGAGGTTGTCCTCACTTTAGGCCTCATGATCAGCCAATATGTAAGCATGCTGCTCCTTCACCAGAATCTGTAGTTTCAGTGAGCTTATCTCAGAGAGAAAGAAGATCACACCAAAGAGTGACATGATGGCTGTCAGAACCCCTGCTGGGAACACAGCAGTATAGTGCTTTTCTGTCAAGGCTTCTTTTTTGACTGGAAAGTCAGGTGGGAAGTTGAGAGTAGTTTGGCCATAATGATCTGCAAAGTGGTTCCAGCTCACTGAAACTAATGTGAAGAGGCTGCTAACACAAAGAGTGAAGGCAGAGACCTTGTAGCAATATATCTGCAGTTCCACAAATGGGTCTCTCATGCAGCTGATCTTAATAGCGATTGCACCAAAAATCAGGACTACGAGCTTCATCAAAATGGCCCACATTATCAGGGTTTGTGCCCACTGAAATTCAGGTGAAATGGTCCAGGTGGAATTGATAGGGGTATGCACCAGCATCTTAACTACTGTGCCTGAGACATTAAACTCTTGAGGGTAATAAGCTTCCCACAGGCCAAAAAACACAAAGACATCATCGTGGAATTCCCACAGGCGCCAGCATTGGCTGTTTGCGATGACTATTTCAAATACCAGTGCTGATATGCTGCTAAGGAGTTCGCTCATCTTGTAGATGCACTCCATTTTGACGGTAAATCTGAAGATGAGATTGAAAAAAGCTATTGTCAAATCAGTAACTCAAGGAAAATGGCAAATCAAAATAAGTAATGATTTACAGAGCATTCAACTCTCATACCTTGTCCTTGCTATCACAGAGTTGTGTTTAAGTAGTCTATACACAAATTAAGTTCACCATACTACAGACAAGAATAGAAGAAGCCCTGAACTCCATGAATAAAGCAGAAGTGCTCTGTATAAGAGGTTTTGCTTACCAATTTCACTGTATTTGTCAAAATGTGAAAAGTATTTCTTAATTAAGAAAGTTTTCCTTATTTGGCACATCCCTATTTCTTAAATAAGTAATCAAATTAAAACTGAGTAAGACCTCTGACTATTTCCATTTGTACACCTGGTGGACTTTGCTGCTAATTCAGTATTTATGACTTCTTTCAACCAAGAATGAAGATTTCACACAAATAACATGACTTGTATTCATTTTGTTCACCCTACATATTTTAAGATTGACATGATACGGCTTCAGAGATGGCTTAACAGTTAAGAACAGTGGCTGCTCTCTCAGAGGTCCTGTGTTCAATTCCCAACACACCTATGGCAGCTCACAACTGTCTCTAACTGTTGTCCTATGAGATCCAATGCCCTCTTCTGGTGTGTGCATGCAGACAAAGCTTCATATAAAAATCAATCAAAAATATCTTTTAAAAGGTCTATTGAGATAGATGGTGGCAGCAAATGCCTTTGGTCCCAGTATTAAGGTGGCAGAGGCAGACATATCTATATAAACATGAGTATAGCCTGGTCCAAATTGTGTTCCAGGATAGCCAGGATTACACAGAGATGTCCTCTCTTGAAAAGCAAAAAAGAAAAATGTTCTATGTCATTCTGTTTGTTTTTTTCTTTTTCTTTGTGATAGGCAGTTTGCTTATAATATAATGCAGCATGTTCGTGGAAAGACAATTCATATTATTTGAATTAATGTGTTAATAAAGTTGACTTAGATATGCATTAACACAATTTATGCTTTCTGAGTAATACTGAGTCGTATCTTTTAAAAACAATTGTGTTTCCTTTAAGAACATTTGCTAGTGAATATAGATTATATGTGGATATAGTGGGTCTTGAAATATGAAGTCTTCATTTAGAGAAAAATGCAAGTTTTGGGAAGACAAATGCGCCAATGGATGAAGCCACTTGCCCTTCTTTCTGCCTGAAAACCTGAGCTATATGCCTAGACCCACATGTTGGATGAAAAGGACCACATTGCAGGATAACTTCTGACATCTATTGCATCCTGTGGCATATATACACACACAAAAATAAAATTTAAAATGTGACATAATTTTAAACGCAGTTTTAATGAGAATTTTCAGGTTGAGAATAATTATTCATTATCTCTTTGTATTTAGCCTTCCTTCACTCTGAGGCAAAGTGAATATAGAAACTGCACTCAAACTGTCCTCTCATCAAAAGATGCCTTTTAATCATACCTGCTGAGAACCACAAAAGTCATAAATTTTACAAGATTTCAAGTAAATCCTTATCTATTTTCCTAAGCATCCTCAGTAAACAGTAAAAAGTGCAAAGAGAACTACTCAAAACACATTCCAGAAAACAAAGCCTATGAGAATATGATTATTACTTTTTTCTTTAAATGTCTTTTCTAAGATTCTGAACTGGATTAAGTATTCAACATTAAGTATTCACTTAAAACTGTGGAACCCTGCAGCTACCACTACACTCACCTCTACCTAATCACAGGGATTATCTTCCCAAGGAAATAAATCAAAGCCTTTTTTCCTTGTGGGGTCTGATAAGAAAATCCAAATGAAATCAACTTGTCATCCATTTTGCATCTAGCCTTTAGCGACTGGTTCATGAAAAATCAGAATTCATAAGAGATAATAACATCAGTGAGGAAACAATTGAAGTGTCATTGTATTTCTCCCTTAACAGTTAAAATTGAAAGATAACTAACAAAAGTCTACCTAGAAAAACAATCAACAGTGTTCAGAACATACTCATACTTGAGCTGCAACTTTGATGAAAAGTGAGTGAATTTTAGATGACATCAAGATATTTGCTTATATACCTGCTAAAGTCAACTAAGCCGTTTCATTTCAACTCTTTATAAATTACGATGAAATTTTGAAAGCCCCACTGGTAGTGTTGCAGAAAGTTCATAGTAAAAAAGATAATACAATATTTTTAGTTGCAGCCAAAACTAGGAAAATGACATTTCAAATTGCAGAACTTGGATGATTTGTTTAAATTAGAAGCAATCTTATTTTACATATCAATCCCAGTTTCCTGTCTCTCCCATTCTCCCATGCCCCCAACCGTCCTTGGATTTTACAATTATGAATTGAATATTTACTACAACTATAAAAGAAAGATACTCCTATCTTTTAAAAAAATAAATGTATAACCCAGGTTTGAAGTAAAAGTTTTCCTGCATCTATATTTTTGTCTCTGGATGCTATTTCTTTCTGGTGCTTGGGACTGAAGGCCTGTGAATTCTTAGATTTTATTTATATTATGTATGCAGTGTATTTAACCCATGATCAATCTCTCTAGCCCACCATGAGAATTCTAAGAAGGAAGATTCTAACATTTTGCTATGCACATGCCCACAGACTCACCAAGGTAAGTAGGAGTCTGTACGCACTTAGCCAAATCATAAACACTAAACCACATTTGATAAATCAGCCTTCTGCTACATATTTAGAAATAAATTAATTTTCAAATTGTTTAAATTCCCTTACTCAAAATTCCTTTATCAGAAGCATTGGTTTGTAGTAGTAACAAAAGTTTGCCCATATTGAAGAGAAATTTATTCTCTTTATTGCTTCATCTGAACATATTTAAAGATTTTGAATCTTCAGAAGATTTATTTTTTCCTAAACAGTTAAACTTATGAGGAAACAGCATCTCATTATAAAACATTTCCATCAATGCTTGGAGACCTTAGAGGAGCCAAAAATTTTTAAATTATGAGAATTCATGAACGAGTAGAAGTTCTTCCAAACTTTGGTGATGTTTTGATCTGAACTTAATCAAGACAGGGTGAAAAACTTTGAGTGTATGAACATTGTGTATGAAAAATAATATTTTGTAGTAATAGTATTTGTTTTAAAAGCATGTGGCTATGGATATTTCTAACATTGTTTTTATTTTAAGTACATCGGTGTTGGATTCTATGGAACTATAGTTACACACACTTGTGAACTATCATGTGGTTACTGGGAATTGAACCCAAGTCCTCTGGAAGGACTGTTGGTACTTTCAACCACTGAGCCACCTCTCCAGTCCACTGTTGCTAGCTAAAACTTTTATTGCTTAGACTTCATGGTTAAAAAAAAAAAAGAATTTATAATATCATACTTAAGGTGATACTTGTTTCAGGATAAGTTTGCAGAGCACAAGAATGATAAATAAGTTATATTAGAGTAACAAACAAAGGAATGTCCACAATAATTTCATTTATAAATTTTGGAATGAATATTATAAATTAAATGAACTCACCCATATTGACTATCAAAAGAAACAAGCACAATGGCAAATGTTTCCCATGGTACACCCAGTGACATGATGTCAAAATTATAATATACTATAGTATATTAATATATATGTATATGTGTCTGTGTGTTCATGCTTTCACATGTAAATTAATGAAGGTTGTGAAAACCAGAGTTCTATTTTATGTGCCACAAAATTGAGATCTACATGGAAAGCATGAGGACAGATAGATATTTCTATAATTTCTCATAAGTTACTGAAATTTCCACTTCAGAAAATTTGCTTCATGTGGTTGAAGTAAAGACCCGGCCTTATTGAAAAAACATCTTCTTTTGCACCAAATTAATTGCATGACCAAACTTACTTAGATAATTTCTATTTCATATTTTGGATAGAGTCTTAATTTTCATGAAAATCTATGCCTTGAGGGATACCATTGGGTCCAGAGCTGAAAAATAGAAGGCTAAGTCATGTCAACAATGACATCGCTACTGATAATGCCACTCCTTTCCAGGAAAACTTCCCTACCAACTACTCATTTTTTCCATAGCTTATGTGGAATGTTCGTCCTAACGGGGGAGAAGGAAGTAGCTGCTGTACTAGGGAAGTTACATCTGCCAGGTGAGTTTACAAGTGATGGTGGCTTGTAACACCCTGCCCAAACCTCTTCCATGACAAGGCAGATCTAAGGCAGGGACTACAGAGGCAGGAGAGAATGCTGTTGTGACAGACAAATGAGCCAGCCTGGCAGGATCTGGTTCTGTCCTTGTCTGAATCCCATGGAGGAGATACATGTGTTTCAGAGAGATCCAATTAAAAACCCACCATATAACTCAGTTTTGGTTTTTACCTTCTTATATCATGAGTGGTGAGGAGATCCATTTGACAGATGCCAAGATCATAAATATCTTCTAAATGACAGGAAGCATTGACCGGACAGGGGGTCACATCAGAGGTGAATCACCTTCAGCAAAAGAAGTTCTGTTAGGCAGATATTGCAGCACACAAAGGTGTCTCAATGACCATCCCTGGTTCACACACCTACACTTTCCTCTCTTCCACTTTGTTTCATCGGAGCCTCATGCATACACTTCAGGGATAGGAACCCACCTGGTGTTCCTGTACCTCCAATCATATCCACACAATCACTATCCTCATTTTAAGGACAAGAAATCCACACAGAGAATCTAATAATGTGCTCAATTTCAGGAAACTACACAGGTGTTAACAGTCAGTTCAGGCTCCAGGGCCCTCACATACATATAGCACTTACAATGCCATGAAGATAGTATCCTCAGATTGAAAATAGTTCAAGAAACAGCCTAGTCATATGAAAGGGTCCCCTTCAGGTCTTGAAACTGAAAGGGAATAATAAAAATCACATGGAAGATATAAAGTACTTGACTCTCTGTGTATTGTATGGAGTCCAACTGCTAGTGTCTGCCAACTGTAACATAAATGACTCTAGAAGTTCTCATGTTACCTTGGCTACCAGAGGTCAATGACACATTATGACCAATGAGTGATTGCCTGGACACAGTCTTAAAGGACCACAGTAGTTCATGACCTTGTCCTGTGTGAAAAGTTTTAAAGGGATAATTGACTTACATCAGTTTTTAATTTAAAATGTTTCCCCATACATCCTAATTTGATCAAGATTTTCCCCTTCAAGCCTTTGTGTATTTCTTCTGTTTCCCTCATCTCTAACAACCTAAACTTCTGTGCATTTTCTCCCTGTGTGTGTCTCTCTCTCGGTGTCTCTATCTCTGACTCACTCTCACTCTCTGTCTCTCTTGTCTCTGTCACTCTCGCTCTGTCTCTCTCATTCTCTTTCTCTCTTTCTGAAAAAAGCATACAAAGGAAAAACTGCATAATCGACACATAGCATCAGGTTTGCATTGGCCAACTATTGCTGTCATGGGGCCTGTACTAAAATGTAATGAGTATGCCCAGCTGTATGCCATAGAACAAAACTGATTTTCTTTTTCCCAGCAGGTATAAATTACAAATAGCTTCTTGGTTAGTGATGATTCTTTGTATTATCTACATTGTTACAGTACTGGGATATTGTCTGGATTCAAGCAGTATGGTTCTTCCATGTGCTTTAAAAGTCTCCCTCAGCTCTTTTTTATTAATTTATTTTTATTGTTATTTTACATATTGATCACAGTTCCCTCTCCCTCCCTCTTTCCCTCTCTCCCATGCTCTCACGCCTCCGACCAACCTTCCTTCCCCTCCCCCCCCTACTCCACATGTATGGTGATGCCATCCAGGAGGGGTCATCTAAATCTGTCACGTCATTTGGAGTATGGACCAGGACTCCTCTCCTGTGTTAGGTGTACGGTTTTTCTGCCGGCCGCCTGGTGTTGTCCCGTCGCCACGCCAGCCCCAAATAATGCACAGAGACTCTGTATTTGATACAATGCTATTTGCCAGGTGCTAGTTTATTATCAGCTAGCTCTGTCTTAATTATTAACCCATTTCTATGTATTTCCACGTGGTCTTACCGAGAGGAATGGCGGTTCTGTTCTCTCCAGGTTCTCCATCCTGACTCCTCCTTACTACTTCCTCTTTCCTTCTTGTCTCCTAGTCCCTCCTATCTTCCTTTCCTATTGGCCAACAGTGCTTTATTCATTAGTCAGTATGAGAAACATATACAGAATAACATCTCCCATCATTTTCTCTTTTTTGTCTAAATAAAAAGAAGGGTTTTAACCTTAACATAGCAAAATATATCACATAACAGTTATCAAATTTAGTCCATTAACATTTAGCAAGATTTGAAGAAAATATTCCATCATCTATTTTATCTTTGTGTGTCTAAAGTCTAAGTAACTTATCTTTAAGTTTAACTAAGGACAACTATAACCATAACTATTTGTCTTCAACTCCTTCAAAGACCACAGGATTAGGGTTAGGGTTAGGGTTAGGGTTAGGGTTAGGGTTAGGGTTATATATCCAATATATAAACTCTAGATATGACAGAGACATCTTGACCTTGCTAAGTCAGGGTAAGACAGCCATTCTACCTCCCTGCTGTTGTTGTGGTCTGTCAAGTTCTCTTGGCCTTAGCCAAAACTGGGTGTACCAACGTTGCTGTGAGACCTTGGGTGACTGTCCAGGTGGCTTGCTGTTTCTGTCCTTGCTGCACCTTGTGGAAGTTGACCATCCGCACTTCCTGTCTACTCTAGTATTGTTATTTTCCTTCTCAGGTCTTGATGAGGTTGAAGATTAAACTATCACCACTATTATTCTCTCTTCCTAGTTAGATATATTAGGTACTAGACTTATGTTTTCCAGCTTAGGACAACTCTATTGTAAACTCCATTATGCCTTCATTCTAGGACTAGATATGTAGGTCATTTTGTTCTCGATTTTCCTTTTCTTAGAGCACACTTGTTATTCACTGTTTTGTATATACTATTGTATTAAGCCTAAATCTTTTCTTTAGACTAATATGGGAATTGTAGTGAGATAGTCCTTCTGTGGCACTGACCACGCCCATTTGGGGGTGAAGCCATGGGTGGAAGTGACCTGTGGAAGGAGGTCGTAGAGAGAGGGCCAGGAAAAGCTCTCTTGCTGGCGTGACTCGGACAGGAGAGCATTGCGTGGAATTTCCTGATGTTCGTCTGTCTAGGTTGTAAGTTATTTCTCCCTAAATAAACATCTATTTGGCCTATTTGTTTATCCTGATCCTTATATTGCGGTTAAATACTCCTGTGTCTATGTTAAGGAATTATCCCTCCATTGGGGATGTGCTCCCAAAGTCCTTTTGTGAACCAGAAATACATCCTGGTTCCACTGCCTGAGGTCTCTTCAACTGCTCAGACCTTCTAGCTGAGACCCATGTTCGGGGGTCTGAGTCAGTCCCATGCTGGATTGCCAGCTCTCAGTCTGGGGGCCTATTACATTAGCTCCTCCTTGTTCAGGTCAGCTGTCTCTATGTGTTTGTGCAGTCTGGTCTTGTTCTCCCTCTCTGCATCTGGATTCCAGTCCAGCTCACTGTTTAGTTGTGGGTGTTTCCTTCTGTTTCCATCAGCTACTAGATGAGGGTTCCATGATGGTAGATAAGTTAGTCGTTGATCTCCTTATCAGGGAAGGGCATTACTGGTAGCCTTTCCATTGTTGCTCAAAAAGTTAGTTGGCATCAATCTTGTAGGTTTCAGGACATTTCTCTAGAGTCAGTTTTCTCTTCAAACATACACTGGCCCCCTCTTTTATGCTCTCTCTCTCTCTCTCTCTCTCTCTCTCTCTCTCTCTCTCTCTCTCTCTTTTCTCTCATCAATTTCACCCTGATGCAATCTTCCTAGTCCCATGTGCTTTCCTCTCCTCCCCTTCTCGTTCTCCTAGTTCCCTTTGCACTCATGCCCCCCCCAACCACTCCCTATGTTCTCTGGAGATCTTTCCCTTTCCCCTTCTGTGACGCACCTTATATAAATATGAATCTCTTAGAATCCTCCTTGTATCATAGTTTCTCTGGTGGTGTGAATGATAGGATGGTGATCCTTTGCTCTGTGTCTGAAAACCTTTACAAGTGAGTACATACCATGTTCCTGTTTTTTCTTTTCTTTCTTTCTTTTTTTTTTCTTTTTGTGACAGGGATACCTCATTCAGGACGGTTTCTTCAAGTTCCATCCACTTGCCTGTGAATTTTAAGATTCCATTGTTTCACCCTACAGACTACAGCTAGGATATCTGAATCTTCTTCGAAACCCCCAAGACAGCGCCCCTTACCAGCAGGAAGTAGTTTGGAAAGAACGACGCCCAAATTCCCAAATATTGTGTATAAATGTTTGTTTTCATTTAATTGGACTTTGTTATATAAAATTAAATAAAATAATTATATAAAAAAATAAATAAAAGATTCCAATGTTTCCTCCCCACCCCCTGCAAAGTAGTATTACACTGGGTAGATGTGCCAAATCTTCTTTGTCCATTATTCAGTTGATGATTACTTCCAGTTTCTTTCTATTACAAATAATGCTCCTATGAACAAATTGAGCATGTGTCTTTGTTGCATGGACGCGGATCAGTTGGGTATATGCCTAAGAGGGGGATTGCGAGGTCCTGTGGTAGACTGATTCCCATTTTCCTGAGGAACAGCCATACTGGTCTCCAAAATGGCTGTACAAGTTTGCACTACCACCAGCAGCGGAGGAGTGTTCCCCTTTCTCCATATCCTATCCACAATACGATGTTATTGGTGTTTCTCATTTTAGCCACTCTGGCAGGAGTAAGATGGTATCTCAAAGTATATTTTGAAGATCAGCCCTCTGTCAGATGTTGGATTGGTGAATACCTTTTCTCTGTCTGTGGGCTGCCATTTGGTCTTGTCAATTGTGTCCTTTGCCTTATAGAAACATCTAAGTTTGAGGAGGTCCCATTTATTAATTGTTGATCTCAGTGTTTGTGCTACTGGAGTTATGTTCAGGAAGCAGTCTCCTGTACCGATTTTTAGAAGGGTACCTTCCAATTTCTTTTCTACGAGGTTCATTGTAGCTGGATTTATGCTGAGGTCTTTAATCCACCTGTTCTTGAGTTTTATGCGTGGCAATAGACATTGGTCTGTCTGCAGTCTTCTACACACCATCATCTAGTTGTGCCAGCACCTTTCGTTGAAGACGACTTCTTCCTCTTATTGTATAGTTTTGGCTCTTTTTGTAAAAATCAGGTGTCCGTGTGTGTGTGTGTGTGTGTGTGTGTGTGTGTGTGTGTGTGTGTGTGTGTGTGTGTTGTGTTAATATCATGATTTTTGATTATACTCCATTGGTCTACATGACAATTTTTGTGCCAATGCTAGGCTGTTTTCAGGACAATAGCTCTGTAGTAGAGAATAAAGTTGGGGATGGTGATGCTTTCTGAAGTTTTTTATTGTACATGGTTGTTTTGGCTTTTGTTTTCCATAAAAATTTGATTATTATCCTTTCCAGGTCAGGGAAGAATTGTGGTAGGATGTTAATGGGGATTGCAGTGCTTTTGGCAATATTGCCATTTTTACTAGGTTGATACTACCTATCGAAGAGCATGGAAGATCTCTCAATTTTCTGGAATATTCTTTAATTTCTTTCTTTAAAGACACACAGTCCTTATTATATAGGTGTTTCACTTGTTTGGTAATCTTTTCCCCAAGATACTTTATGTTGTTTGTGGATATTTTAAACGGTGATGTTTCTCTGATTTCTTTCCCAGGACCTTTGTCATCTGAGTAAAGCAGGGCTACTGATTTTATTGAATTTATCTTCTATCCTGCTAGCTTGCTGACGGAATTCTCCTGTGATGAATAAGAAATGAGCGTCTCCATATCTTTTGATTGATTTTGGATTGAAGACTAGTTTGTTTGATATTGGGATAGCCATACCTGCTTGCTTCTTGAATCCATTTGAATGGAAGCTCTTTTCCCGGCCTTATACCCTAAGGTAATATCTGTATTTGAAGCTTAGATGTGTTTCTTGTATGCAACAGAAGGATGGATTCTAACTTCATATATATTCTGTTATCCTGTCTTTTTTTGTCAGAGACTTAAGTCCATTAATATTAAGGGAAAGTAAGGACCATTGAGTGTTCATGCTTGTGTGTTTTATATTTGTTGTTGTTGGTGTTTTATGAATATATTTGCCCTGCTCTATTCTTGAGTTCTGGTGAAGTGGGATTATTTATTGCCTATGTCTTTGTGAACCTACTTAACTTCCTTGGATTGGAGTTTTCATTCCAGTACTTTCTGTGGGGCTGGATTTGTAGATATGTATTTTGAAAATCTAGCTTTCTCATTAAATATCTTGTTTTCTCAGTCTATATTGATTGAGAGTTCTGCTGGGTATAGTAGCCTGAGCTGGCATCCGTGGACTCTTTGTATTTATACAACATCTACCCAGGACCTTGTGGTCTTGAGTGTTTCCATGGAGAATTCAGGTGTAATTTTGGTAGGTCTACCTTTATATGTTACCTTTCCTTTTCCTTCACTGCTCTTAATATTCTTTCTTTATTCTACATGTTAGGTATTTTTATTTTTATTTGTCAAGGGGTCTTTCTTTAGTCCAGTCTATTTGTTGTTTGGTATGCTTCTTGTACTTTCATGAGCATGTCTTCCTTCATACTGGGTAAGTTTTCCTCAATGATTTTGTTGAATATGTTCTCTAAACCTTTGACCTGGGCTTCTTTGCCTTACTCTATGCCGATTATTCTTAAGTTTGGCCTTTTCACGGTGTCCCACATTTCCTGGATGTTTCGTGTTAAGGATTTGTTGGATTTAAGATTTTCTTTGGTCGATGAATGTATTTCCTCTAGTTTATCTTCAACACCTGAGATTTCCTATTCCATCTCTTGTATTCTGTTGGTTATGCTTGTGTCTGTAGTTCTTGATTGTTTGCCCAGTTTTTCTATTTCCAGCATTCCTTCAGTTTGTTCACATAGTGTTTCCTTTAGTGTCTGTATTTCAGTTTTCAAGTCTTGAACTGTTTCCTTGCCCGTTTAACTGTTTTTTCCTTAGCTTTCCCTAATTTCTTTAATAAATTTGTTCATTTCTGCCAATTTTTTGTTTGTTTTTTCTTCCATTTCTTTCAGGGAATTGTTTTACACTGTCTTTGATGATCTATCATTTGTATGAAGATATTTTTAAGTCATTCTCTTCTTCTTCTTCATCTTCTTTGGGGTGGTCAGGTATAGTTGGTGTAGGGTCCCTAGATACAGGTGGTGTCATGTTTTTCTTACTATTGTTAGGTGTTTCCTTGTATTGCTATCTTTCCATTGCTTCTTCTAGTAGGTGCAGATGGGGGTCTCTCTCTAAGTTACTTCCCCGGTGGGCTTAGGTGTGTCATAAGTTCAATGTCTGTAGCTTTGGGTGATCCAAGATCTCTAGTAGGTTTCCTTTCAGGCCTGGACCTGCTTATAGGGGTCCAAGATCTGGCTCCCCTAGAGACAAGGTGATGGGTGTCAAAGATCCAGCAGCCAGGGACTCTGGATGATCTTGCAGGGATAAGCAGATCTCTGGGAGGGGCCCAGAACTCCAACAGAAGAGTGGCTGTTTGCGTCAGAGATCAGGCATGAGGGGATTCAGGGTGGTCCTGCATGGATAGGCAGGTCTCCTGTGCTCAGTGCAGCTCCAGGAAGTTCCCCAAAGGTGGCAGGATTGTTGGATTCCCCCTCTGTCCCAGTGCTCAACCAGAGCGGTGGAACAGTAGGCAGGCAGGGTAGGGCACATGGTGGAGGAAGTGCAGGCTCTTGTGGGTGGTTGGGGGTTGGTTTGAATCAGAAAACCAGGAGCACTCTTGTTGGGACAATACACGGGGGGGGGGGGGTGGAGCAAGATTCAGGGCCACTCCAGGAAATTCCTAGGGAAAGGTATTGAGGGGGATTCAACCCTAACTAGTCCTAGACTCACCTCTAGCTGAGGCCAAGCTATGAGGGTCAAAGACCTGGCAGGAAGGGACTCAGGATGTTCCAATGCAGATAGAAGAATCTGGCCCGAGCTGTGACTCTCAAACTGAGGCCTCTCTAGCAGTGGCCCTGCGATGGGGGCAAGGATCTGGCAGGCAGTGACTCAAAATGGTCCTGAAGGGATACATGGGAGGGGCTCGGAACTCCATCAGACTACCGGTGGTGGAATTCAGGGGGTACAATGAGATAAGCATGTCTAGAGTGCTCAGAGCAGCCCCAGGAAGTTCCCCAAAGGTGGCGGGATTTTTGGATCTCCTCTCTATCCCGGTGCTCTCCAGAGTGAGTGGTGGGATAGTGGGCAGGGTATGACACAAGGTGGTGGAGGGCAGGATCTTTGTGTGGTGGGGGTTGTGTATCAGAGCATCAAAAGTGCTCTTGCTGGGGACAGGACACAGGGTGCCATGCCAAGTTCCTAGAACTACAAAAAGAATAGTAGATAGAACAAAGCTACTGATGTTTAAGCTAGAGCTGAAGGTAAAAGGATATTTGAACAAGGTGATTTATATTTTCTGTGGTGTAGTTAGCCACAAAAAGACTAACGGAAAAAACAAATACAAGAACTTTTAAGTGGGTGGTAATTTTTTAAATTACACATTGTTGGTTTTAGTATTATGAAAATGTTCATCTTGCCAAAAAAAATCTATGAATTCAATACAATCACCATCAAATTTTCAACAAATTATTAACAAAAATTGAAAACAAATCAGCTTCAAATGGAAATAGAAAAGATTAGTATAGCATAAGCTATATCCTAATAATAAAAGAAATGCTGAAGGAATAACCATCCCAACTGTGAATGTGTACATAGAGCTTTATAATAAAAAACCATGGAATTGGTGTGAAAATCAGCATATTGATCAAGGAATTCAAACTGAAAACTCAGTCAAGAGACCAAAGAACTATAGGTACCTGAATAGTCACAATGAGCCAAAAAAATATACACTAGATGAAAGACAATATCTTCAATCAAAACAGTGTCCTCACAGTGGAGCTGCATGTAGAAGAGTGCACAGAAATCTATGTTTATCACCTTGCACATAGCTCAATGGAAATGGAGAAAACATCTCAACATAAGACAAGTTACAATGAATCTAATGAGAGGGAAAGTTGGGAATAAAGTTGATATTGTGGGAACAAGAAAGGAATCTATATATACAGAGAAGAGTTAGCACAGGCACTAAGACTAGCAAGTAATTAATGGGACCTCATGAAATAGAGAATATTCTGTATAACACAGAACACTATAATTATTTAAAGTGGCAGCCTACTGAATGGGAAATGATCTTTACCAATAATACATCTGATAGAGGGTTAGTTCCTGAAATAAAGAACAAGAACAAACCACACTAGTTAGCCATAGAGGCCAGGCAATGGTTGTACACACCTTTAATCCCAGCACTCTGGAGACAGGAACAAACAGATTTCTGTTAGTTCTAGGACACCCTGGGCTACATGAAATTGATGCAGACTTGAAGAGAAACAGAGCTCACACAAAGGTGTTCCTAGCACATGGGATCACATATCTTTTAACTCCAACTGTAGGAATGCAGAAACAGGAGTGGTATGGCTGGGCAGAGAAAGGAAATTAAAGCAGGAGAAAACAAGAGGTGAGTGCAGACTGTGCAGCGGTGTCGTCTGAGGCAGTCAATATAAAGTAGTCTTAAGAAGCAGTGCCCTGATGATACAGTCAGAGGATGCTTTCTGTGGACAAGATCACCCTTGATAGTCTGAGGATTCAGTAGATGTAAGAGGTTTCACTTGTGTCTGGCTCCTACTTCTCTGAACATTCAGCTTTCCCCCAACCTAATTTCTGAGTCTTTGTTTTTTATTTACTCTGATTAGAGTTCATGTGAAAGAATTGGCTCCAAAAACCCAGTTCATATACCACGGGTAACTCCTGGTACCACTGTCATGGACCCCTTCAGGCACTGGGGCTAACTCCTGGTCCCACGGCCATGGAACCCACAAGCAGACCAAGCCACACAACTGTCATTAACTTGCAGAGGGCCTAGTTTGTTACCAAGCAGGCTTCTCCAGTGTCAATCCAGTGTCTGTGAACTCCCACTAGCTCAAGTTAGATGACTCTGTGGGTATCCCATCATGAATTGGAACCTCATAATCATATAATCTCTCTTCCTCTCTTCAACTGAATTCCAGGAATTCAGCCCGACACTTGGCTGTGGGTCTCTGAATCTGCTTCCATCACTTACTGGATGAAGGTTCTCATGTGACAATTAGGGTAATCAAGAATCTGGTTACAGGAGAAAGAAATTCAGACACCCTCTTCACAATTGCTAGGAACATTAGTGGGTGTCATCCTTGTGGATTCCTGGGAAGTTGCTTAGCACCAGATTTGACCCTAACCCTATATTGGCCCCCTCTATCAACATATCTCTTTCCCCGATCACCTTCTCTTCCTTCCTCCAACTTGACCATCCATTGGGTGATCCACGTGTATTCCTTTTAAGGTTCTTGTTACATAGTTTCTCTGTGACTGTGGAATGTAGCCAGGTTATCTTTTGCTTTACCTGTTATAACATACTGTTATTGCCTCTCTGGGTATTTCTTACATCACTCAGGTTGATTTTTTCTAGTGCCATCCATTTGGCTAAAAATTCATGATGTCATTGTTTTTAACAGATGAGTAATATTCTATTGTGTAAAGGTACCACATTTTTGGATCTCCGTGAGCATTGGGCCAGAGTGTTGGTCCAACAACCCGTCCAACTCCACAGAAATTCCTGGGTCTGCTCTGAGCACACTGAACACACCTAACCACACAAGACCATAATGAGGCAGCACCCACTGGATCTGTAGAACCCATTGATGGGCCACTGCCAGAGGATCACTCTGAGGCCACACATGCCCAATCTTTGTACCCCATCACTGGACCTCTGCTGGTGGAGAGAGCCCCACGAGAACTTCGATCATCAAGAGCTACACACATTGAACTCCTGCTCAACTGCACCCACCGGAGTAGTAGGGTAGAGAGAGAGAGATTCCACCTGTACCCACTGGAAGAAGCAATGGGAAGAAGAAAATACAAGAAAACACCCAACAACAGAAAGACAAGTATGACAACACCAGAATCTAGGGACTCATTACCAACGAGACTGAGCACACTGAAGCAGATAGAGCAGAAGAGAACTACTTAAAAATAACTTCATAAAAATTATAGAGGCCCTCAAAGACAATATAAGTAAATGCCTTAAAGAAATGAAAGAAAAATACAAAAAAAATGGAAGAAATAGAGGATAAGGCCAAGTAAAACATGCAAGAAATAAACAAGTCTCTTAAAGAAAGTAAGGAAAGCCAAGAAAAAATAATCAAACACATGAAGGTACCAATTCAAACAGTTTAAGATCAGAGAACTTAAATACAGACAATAAAGAACACACAAACTGAGGAAATGCTGGATACAGAAAAACTGGGAAAATGAATCATAACTGCAGGTGCAAGCATAACCAACAGAATACAAGAGATCGAAGAGAGAATCTTAGGCACTAAAGATGAACTAGAGGAAATAGATTCATGGACCAAAGATAATCTTAAAACCAACAAATCCCTAACAAAAACATCCAGGAAATGTGGGTCACTATGCAATGACCAAATGTAAGAATAGTAGGCATAGAAGAAGGCAAAAAAGCCCAGCTCAAAGGTACAGAAAACATATTCAACAAAATCATGGAAGAAAACTTTTCCAGTCTGAAGAAGAAATGCTTTTGGAGGTAGAAGAAACGTACTGAATAGCAAATAGATTGTACCAAAATAAGTTCCTTTGGCACATAATAATCAAAAAACCTCACATACAGAATAAAGAAAGAATATTAAGAGTAGCAAAGGAAAAAGGACAGGTAACATATAAAGGCAGACCTATTAAAATTACACCTGACTTCTCCATGAAAACTCTCAAGGCTAGAAGGTCCAGGGTAGATATTCTACAAATACTAAAAGTCCACGAATGCCAGCCCAGGCTACTATACCCAGCAAAACTCTCAATCATTATAGATGGAGAAAAAAATATATTCATGACAAACCATATTTTCACAATATTTATACAAATCCATCCCTGCAGAGTGCTCTGGAAAGAAAACTCCAACCCAAAGAAGATAACTATGTTCACAAAGACATAGGAAATACATAATCCCTCTTCACCATAACCTAAAGGATAAAGCAGGGCAAATATATTCACAATACCAAAGGCAACAACAAATCTAAAACAAACAAGAATTTACAATCAGTGATCCTTACTTTCCCTCAGTATTAATGGTCTATATATTAATCGTGTATAAAAAGACAGGCTAACAGAATGTATATGAGATCAGAATCCATCGTTCTGCTGCATACAAGAAACACATCTAAGCTTCAAAACAGACATTACCTCAGGATAAATGGGGTAGGAAAAGATCTTCCAATCTAATGGACCCAAGAAGCAAGCAGGTATAGCTATCCTAATATCTAACAAGTTAGATGTTAAACCAAAATCAATCAAAAGAGATGAAGAAGATAATTTTGTATTCATCACAGGAGAAGTCCATCAGCACAAGGTCTCAATTCTGAATACCTATGGCCCATATACAAAGGCACCCACATTTTTAAAAGAAAAACTAGACTCAAAGCTCACATGAAACCTCACACATTCAGAGTGGGAGACTTCAACACCCCACTCTCACCACTAGACAGGACCACCAGACAGAAACTTAACAAAGAAAGAAAAGAACTAATGGAAGTGATGTCCCTATTGGGTTTCACAGACATCTGTAGAACATTCCATCCAAACACAAAAGAAAATACCTTCCCATCCCTTCTTCCAGTGGGTGCAGGTGGAGTCTCTCTCTCTCTCTGCCCTACTCACCTGGTGGTAGTAGTTGCATCAGGAGTATGATGTCTGTAACTATGGATGGTCCAATCTCTCCAGTAATTCTCTCCTCTGGCAGAAGTGCTGCAATGGGGTCAAAGATCAGGCAAGCGAGGACTCAGGGTGGTCCCATGTGGATAGGTAGACGGGTCCAGTGTGCTCATAGCAGATACAGGAAGCTTCACATAGTTAAGAAGGGGTTGTTGGACCCACACTCTGTCCCAGTGCTCAACTAGAACAATGGAGCAGAGGGCCCAGTAGGACACAGGGTGGGGGCAGGTCAGGTTCTGGATGGTGTGATTTGTGGATCAGAGTATTAGGACTGTACTATCTAGGGATAAGATACAGAGGGGAGCAAGGTTCGGGGTTAACCCAGGGAGTTCCCAGGGAAGGATGTGGAGGGGATTTGGCCTGAACTGGTCCCAGAGTTATCTCTGACACTGGCCCTGTGATGGGTGTCAAAGAAATGTTATCCTGTAAAATGACACAGACTAACAAATTGGATACAAAGACAGTATCCATCTTCCTGCTGCATAAGAGAAACATACCTCAACTTCAAAGAAAAACATTACCTCAGTGTTAAGGGTTGGGAAATTTCTTCCTATCATATGGATGCAAGAAATACGCACATGCAGCAATCCTAATATCTAACAAATTAGACTTCAAACTAAAATCAATCAAAAGAGATGAAGAAGATCATTATTTTAGTCAACAGAGAAGAAATCCATCAAGATAAAGTTTCAATTGGGAACATATATGCCACACATACAAAGGCAGCCACATTAGAAAAAGAAACATTACTAAACCTCAAATCACACTTAAAACCTCATACTTCTATAGTGGAAGACATCAACACACCACTCTCACCACTAGACAGGAACAACAGATAGAAACTTAACAAAGAAACAAAAGGAATAACAGAAGTTATGACCCAATTGATGGTAGCAGACATCTATAGAACATCCCATCCAAACCCAAAACAATATACTTACTTCTCAGTGCCAAATGAAACCTTCTCTAAAATAAAAAAAAACATACTCAGCAAAATAGCAAACCTCAATCGTTACAAAACGTTAAAATAACCCCATGTATTTTTATCTGATCACTATGCTATAAAGTTAGAGTTCAACAACAACACAAATTCCAGAAACCCGACAAACTCATAGAAACTGAACAATGTGCAATTGCACCACTCCTGGGTCAAAGAAGAATTAAAGAAAGAAAGTAATGACTTCCAAGAACCACACTGAACATTTCAGAAGAGAAAGTAGAAGGTATCTTTGAACGAATTGTCACAGTAGACTGCTTCCTGAACATAACACCAGTAGCACAGACACTGAGATCGACAATTAATAAATGGGTCCTCCTGAAACCAAAAAGGTTTTTCAAGGCAAAGGACACAGCCAACAAGGCAAAATGGCAGCTCACAGAATGGGAAAACTTCTTCACCAGCCCCACATCCCACAGAGGGCTGATTTCCAAAATAAGCAAAGAACTTAAGAAACTAGTTACCAAAACACCAAATAATGCAATTGAAAAGTGTGGCATATGGACGTCCAGTGCACTGCTCAGAGACTCCTGAGAACTCAGGACTGTGTTTAGGGGAGCCTGTCCTGGTGGACTGGCCTAGCTAGAGTCTGCCAGCATCCTGGTCCCACCTCAAAACATGGTAGGAGGTAAGCTTGGGCCTGTTTCCAACCTGCCTTCTGGGACACTGCTTGGAGCCTCCTGAGGCCTGGGTCCTGCACACACATGGGAGAGACTATCTAGGTGGACCAGCCTGTCCAGAGTCTGCCAGTGTTCTGGCCCTGCCTCCACCCTGAGAAAAAGCCTGCAATCAGGTGCCTGGTTAGAGCCTACTGAGGACTAGGGACTGTGTGAGTGGGGGCCTATAATGGTGAACCATCTCATCTGTATTCTGCCTGTGTCCTAGTCCCACCTCCACCCACTGGAGGGGGTAAATGCTGGACCGTTTCTAGTTGACCTTGCAGGGCCCTTGCCTGAGCCTCCTCAGGCCTCGGGACTGACCACACAAAGGGGAACCTGTCCCAGCAGACAGGCCTATCCAGAGTCTGCCAGTGTCCTGGAATAGTCCCTAGATTTTGATTTTTTCTGTCCAACACCAATTGGGTCTTTTTGTTTATTTGTTTGTTTTGATATGAGACAGAATCTCTGGATGTTATTTTAACAACATGCTTGAATTTAGAGAAAGAAAGCCAAATCTAACTGCAAAGCCAGCATTGGTTTTAACATGAATTGGGAATACCAGAGTACCAAGAAGTAAGGAGATAAAGATTTTTATGTATAAAGATGCTACTAATAATAGATATTGGTGCTGGGTGGTTGTGGCACTTGCCTTTAATCCCAGTATAAGGATTAAAATATAGGACTCAGTTCTTTTCCCTGGTTCTTGTATCTTATTCCAAGTATCCAAAGCTTCTGTGTGGCACTGGGACAAGATATCTTCATCAAATTCAGCTTGAGTTTCTGCATCAGTATAAAGATCCTCACCAAGAATTTTATCTTGGGGAGACTTATACCTTTTCTTTTTGCCTCGATGTTGTAGTGCTTTGGCCTTTTCCCTCGATAAATTCCTCCACTCAATTTGAGGACCAATTTGAAGGACAGCTGAGACTAATTGGCCCCAACCATTAGGGGTTTCCATATATCCATATATCTTGTTGTCCATGACTCTATTATTTGCCTCACATATGGTAAATGCACGCCATAAGAGACTACTGATTCTTTTATACCTTTTAAATCAAACAAACTTCCCAAATGAGATCAGCATTTCTGATGCTAGCACTGGGTGGGCTCTCGTGGTCAGCAGGATCAGGAAGTGAGCAGGGCAGGAGCCTTTTGGCACACTCTGCCACATGGAGCTATGCACTCACATGCTCCTGGAACTGAATGATGGTTTCCTTGTGCTCATCTGCAGTGCTGTCCAGGTGCTCCAGCCACAGCTCCAGCTCTTTCCACGTGTGTTCGAACACACCCGTGTCCCAAAGAATCTGTTGGCAGCAGAGCCATGCAAATGTCAGAAGGGACCCTGCTTTCACTCCAGTGTGCCTCAGGTGTACTCTACAAGCTCTTCTCCTGGCATGAACCCCCACTGCCAAGGACGCCGGGTAAAGACATCACTCCACACCCCATTGGGGACAACATGGCTCCTTTCTCATTGCTGTATAATCCCTTTCCTTTCCTAACCCTGAAATAAGAAGAATGAACCAGGTGGTTCTTAAGGAACTGGTTTATGATAGGGATTTTCCCAAAGAACTGATCAGCATGTGTAATGATCCCTTTCAGTGAATCAACCCTTAGCCTGAGGAGACTCCAAGCCAAGGCAAGGAGGATACCATTCCTACCAGGGCAGAGCTTGGCGTGAGGAGACTCAGGGTCTAAGTGCTCTTGTGATGCAGGGCCCTTTGCTGGTGTGCACCAACTCCTGCTGACTGTCAATCCTGCACTCTCGCCTCCGCAGGTGCTATTATTAGCAGTGACACCTGGGATGGGCAGTGCAGAGACGGAAATGGTGAGCTACAGGGATTCAAACAGGGAGGCCTTCAAGCACCTCAGATGAGCAGCTCTGAAGGAAAACTTCAAAGTGACATTGTGGCACTGTAAAAGCACTGACTGCCACTGTTTGTGCTTCTGAGCGGGGTGTGGAGATCTTGCCTCAAACCCATGAGTCTGACTGCTACTGGAGAAGGGCTCAAGGGGGTGTAATAGGTGCCAATTTGAAGGACAGCTGAGACTAATTGGCCCCAACCATTAGGGGTTACCATACATCTTGCTGTCCATGACTCTATTAATTTCATCACATATGGTAAATGCATAAGAGACTACTGATTCTTTTATACCTTTTACTATATATATATATATATATATATATATATATATATATATATTGGCTTCAATTAGTCAGTTTAATGATCTCTCTCTCTTTTTTTATATGATTCTGGAGATTTAATATTGTCATTCTTAGAGATTATCTGAATGGCATGTAGATTACCTTCCAAAACAAGGTTCTGCCTGCTAGCTTGTCATTAGTCTCAGACATAAAACAATTTTTTCCCATTAGTATTTCAATTTTATGTTCCACTTTTTGCATTCTGTTTATCTAATCATCAGCCATGGAACTAAATTTTTCTATTAGCAGGCCAGTTGTATGTTCAATATTTTGCATTGTTTGTAGAATCGCCATTGATTTTCTAAATGTTCTGAATCCTTTATTTCTAAGCTCTCATTATTAGTCTGTAAAGTGTTTTCAGTGGTATGAATCCTTTTTTACTAAACAACATTACCAGATTGTAAAAGGTTGTATGATTTCTATACGTTCCTCATTATTTGCTCTATTGTCATACCATTTCTTTAAGGATATTATATGGATTATCAAGCTAATGGCCACCATGAATAATAAATATTTTCAACGTAGGTCATAAACATATTCCAAAATCCCATCCATATAAGAAAATAAAAGGTTTTTAACCTCCTTTATGTTAATATTATCTGCTACTGCTGTGGGGTAGTTAATTGTACCTTAAGTAGATCCCTGGAACATGGAGATTTGAGAAATTATTGGCTCACATAGAACCTTGCAGCCTGGTGAGCAAATATGAGCAGAAAGCAAAACCACTGCAACTCAAAGCTTTGGGATACTTTCCAAAGATGCATGCCTGCAAATCCACACCACAGAAAGAGCCCAGCCAAGACAGGCCTCAGAAACTGAAAACTCAGTGGATGGAGCAATATATAAAAGCCATGGGCTTTTCAACCAGCCACATGGGGCAGTTGTGAGGACCCATGCTAGCAGGTTGGACGCCAAGTGAAGGTGAGTATGTAACTATTTCACTAGACCCAAGATAAATGATAAATGGGTGTTTATTGGAGAACAATTACACAGACAAATACAAAGAAATATGGGAGTATTTCCCTGCTCTTCTTACCAGATCAATGAACCCACCATAAGGAGTGTGCCAAGGAAAGCCATGCCTCAAGCTTCCCTCTTTCTGCTTCCCTCTTGGGTGTGACCATTGTTACAAGTTCAGTGCAAGACTGCTACATAAGAGATTCTACTAAAATCAGGAACAAGACTGTCCATACTCTCTAAATCTATTTAATATTGTACTCAAAGTTCTAGCTGGAACAATAAGACAACAAAAGGATATCAAGAGGCTACAAACTAGAAAGGAAGAAGTCAAATATTCACTATTTGCTAGTGTACATAAGTGACCCCAAAAGATCTATAAAGCTGACTGACTATAATAATGTGGTACAATGCAAGATCAACTTATAAAAAACAATAGCCCTCCTATATACATATGATAAAAGGGGTGTGAAAGACCTCAGAGTAACATCACCCTTTATAGTAGCCACAAACAGCATAAAATATATTGGAGAAACTCTAACCAAAGAAGACAAGACATGATTAACCAGTACTTTAAGGCTTTGAAGAAATAAATTGTAGATTTTAAAAATGGAAATATTTCCTGTGCTCTTGGATAGGGAGGATGTACATAATGAAAATGGCAATCTTAGCAAAACCAATCTACAGATTCAATGCAATTCCTATTAAAATATCACCACAATAATTCATAGAACCTGAAAGAGCAATACTCAACTTCATATGGAAAAAAATATAAAGCAAACAAAAAAACAGAATAGCACATACAATCCTATACAAAGAACTTCCAAAGGCATCACAATCCCTGACTTCTAACTCTATGATGAAGCTATAATGATAAAAAAAAACCATGGTATTGGAATAAAAACAGATGTTTGGATCAATGGAAATTAATCAAAGACACTAACATTAATCTATACACCTGTGAACACAAGATTTTTGACAAAGAAATCAAAATGGTACAATGGAAAAGGGAAAACATCTTTAATAAATAGTGCTGGCATACCGGATGTCAACATGTAGAAGATTACAAATAGATCCATATCTATCGCCATGGACAAAACTCAAGTCAAAATATATCAAAGACCTCAACATAAAACCAACCACACTGAACCTCAAAGAGGAGAACGTGAGAAGTAGTCTTGAATCTATTGACACAGGAGACCATTTCCTAAATATAACACCAGCAGCAACAATCAATAAAATGGGACTTCCTAAAACTGAAAAGCTTCCATAAGGCAAAGGACACTGACAAGACAAAGCAACAGCCTGCAGAATGGGAAAAGATGTAAATGAAACCCTCATACCACAGAGCAGAGGGCTGATATCCAAAATATATAAAGAACTCAAGAAACTAGACATCAAGAGAAAATAATCCAATTAAAATGGGGCACATTGCTAAATAGAGAATTCTCATCAGAAGAATCTCAAATACCGGAAAGACATTTAAGGAATTGTTCAACATCCTTAATCCTCAGGGAAATGCAGATCAAAATGACTCCGAGAAAACATCTTATACCTGTCAGGATGACTAAGATCAAAATACTGAGCAAAGCATGTTTTGGAGAGGGTATGGAGTAAGCAGAACACTCCTCCATTTCTTGTGTTAGTGCACAATTGTTCAGCCACTTTAGAAATCAGTACGGCAGTTTCTCAGAAAATTGGGAATCAATCTAACTAAGACCCAGCGACACCACTTTTGAGCATATACCCAAAGAATGTTCAATCATACCACAAGGATACTTGCTCAACAATGTTCATAGCAGCATTATTCATAATAGCCAGAACCTGGAAACAACCAAGATGCCCCTCAACCGAAGAATGGATAATGAAAATGTGGTATATTACACAGTGGAGTATTACTCAGCTGTAAAAAACTATGACACCATAAAATTTGCAGACAAATGGCTGGAACTAGGAAAAAACACCCTGAGTGGGGTAACCCAGTCTCAGAAAGACAAACTAGGTGTATGTACTCACTAATAAGTGGATAGTAGTTATAAAATAAAGAATAACCAGACTATAATCCACAGTACAGAGAAATTAGGAACAAGGATACCCTAAGAGAAACACATGGATTACCCTGGGAATGGAAATTATATGAGATCTATGGGGTAAACTGTGTGCAGGGGTGAGGTAAGGGGTAGAAGAGGAGGAATGGGAACATGAGGGAATGGAATGGGCAAGGGGAAAGGGATGAAGTAGAAGACCAATTAGAGAGATATTTTAATAGAGAGAGCAACTAAGAAGTTAGGAATAAAATTTGTGCTAGGGTAACTCCTAAGAACACAGAGGGAGGACTCTAGCTAAGACTTAGTAATAGTGGAGACACTACAATGAACCGGCCTACCCCTGTAATCAGATTGGTGAATACCCCAGTTATCATTATAAAGGTCTTCATCCAGTATTTGATGGAACCAGACACAGAGGTTCACAACCAAGAATCAGGCTGAGCTCTGTGAAGCCAGTTGAGAGGTGGAAGAGGGAATATATGAGCAAGACAGGTCAAGACCATGATGGGAAAGTGTACAGAGACAGCTCAACCAAGCTTCCGGAAACTCATGAACACTAGACCTACAATTGTGGAGACTATAGGGGACTGAACTAGGCCCTCTGTATGTGGGAGACAGCTGTGAAGGTTGGTCTAGCTGAGGGCCCTTGGCAATAGGACCACTATACAAACTTGGAACATGAGCTAGCTTGTTGGATCCCACTCCCTATGGTGGAAGCCATGCTAAGCCTTAATGCATGGGAGGGGTGTCCAGGCTCTTCCTCAACCTACTATGCCAGACTATGTTGACTCTTCATGGGAAACCTTACCTGTGAGAAATAGTGGAATGGGGGGTGGGCTTGGGGTTAGGCAAGGGGTAGTGTGAGGAGGTGAGGGGGACAGCAGGAGGTGTGGGAAGGAGAACTGTGGTTAGAATGTAAAATGAAATTTAAAATAAAAAATAGTATAAAGTAGAAAAAAACAAGTATTATGTAGGTATCTTACTCTCATCTATTTACAACTACTACAGACCTCTTAAAGATTAGTTCCTGTCTCCAGGCATTGTCATAAACAGAAAGTGACCTTGTATTCCAAAAACAACAGACCTTGACTGTGAGATCACACTGAATGCAGAGCAATACTTTTGCCTGGGAATTCTGAGTACTGGAGTAAAAATATTCACACAAGGGATCCAAATGCTCTGCTATGGTAAAGAGCACCAGATATATGAGGTAATATGGGCAGGACCTCACCTTCAAAGGTATTCCTTAAAGATACAAACTCGCTGCTCCCTTTCCTGAATTATTCCACTTTTAAAACCGAACATTTGGTTTCTCCTCACAAGTTGGATTTGGAATCTCCAGACTACTTTATCTCTTCCTGTTCCCAATACATGTACTGAAATTACTTTTTACCATGTCTCTTGTCTTCATTGGTGTAGTGGGAAGTTTTATCAGGCCTAGACTTTCAGTATGACATGAGCACGGAATTTGGCATTACACTCCTTTCAAAGCAATAGAATGCAGCAACAATTTGTACCAGAGTGATATTGACTAGAATGACTGCCTATATTACCTTGCATGGACGATTACCTCATCTTTCTCCTTAGGTACCTTAACTGGTACTTTCTCTTCTTCTTCCTCTACTAAAGTCTCATGCCACACATGATTCTGGAAATGGGATTAAGGGGACAGGACCAAAGTGAAAATACAGCTGTTCAACATAATACTGGCAGCAGTCACTCTCCCCAGGGGTTGGGATGCCTCTTAGCAAAACACTGTTTTCCAGTTACACCCAGAGAAGACAAAAAGTTTCAGAAGCTCTCCTTTGAAATACAGACTCAACATTCCAGCCAGCAGCTCCCTCCACCATCTCCCCAGTTTGGAGAGGGTATTTCATTGTTTCAGTTGGATCATCTGATTCTCATTTGGGAAGAAATGGGTTAAGGGCATTGCTATTGGCTCAACCATATTCAATACAATCCTCAAACTCTTAACAGATCTTTCACACAGCTGAATCATGCCCACATGCTACCAAGTTTTTCAACACAGTGATCCCTTGCCTATCAGAGTAGATTGGAAATGCTTGGTATTTCAATATCCCCACCAAGGGGAAGTCTTCAAAGACAGTAGACATTTTCGGTGCACAGTCGGCCTTCCTGCCTCCAATAAAGCAGACCCTTCAGTAGTACCAAGGGCACAAAAGTACTGCTTTGCTCTCAACACAAAGTATGGCTTAAATGTCCCCAATCTGATATATGCTCAGTTCCTTTGTATTTTTTTGTTTGTTTGTTTTATATTTTCATTTTAACAGCAAACCTCTCACCCTACGGTTGGTCCTTTGAGTTATGTCATTTTCATTTCACCTGTACTTTTGCCTGACATAGGGAGTTGGCACTATCCAAACACATCATATTTTGCATGCAGAGCTTAGAATGTGAATAGCATTAAAGAAGGGAATGGGTGGACCCAATCACTGGGCCTCTGCAAGTGGTGTGTCTGGGACCAGTTCAGGTTGAATTCCCCTAACACCCTTCCCTGGGAACTCCCTGTGTTAGCCCTGAATCTCCCTCCCCACTACATCCTGTCCCCACAGAGAACAGTCCTATTACACTGATGCACAAACTACCCCACCCAGAACCTGCCTTCCCCCATCCTGTGGCCTACTGAGCCCACTGCCTCACTGCTGTGGTTGAGCACTGAGCCAGAAGGCAGATGCAACAACCCTCCACCTCTGGGGAACATTCTGGAACTGCTCTGAACACAATAGATCTGCCTGTCCACTTGGGACAACCCCGAGTCCCTGACTGCCTGACCTTTGACCCCATTCCCAGGCCTCTGCCTTTGGACCAATCTGAGTCGCTGCCTGCCTGATCGTTGACACCATGACCATGCCTCTGCCAGAGTACTGCCTATCCACACTGGACCACCCCCAGTCCCTGACTGCCTGATCTTTGACCCCCATTGCAGGGTCTCTGCCAAAGAGAAGTCCTAGAGATCTCGAACCACTCAGAGCTACAAACACCGAACTCTTAACCCACCTACTTGCACCAGGAGAGTATAGTAGAGGAGAGAGAGAGAGAGAGAGAGAGAGAGAGAGAGAGAGAGAGAGGTGCGAGAGAGACTCCACCTATGCCCACTGGAAGATGTGATGGGTTGATAGCAATACAAAAAAAAAATAACACACACACACTCACACACATAAAATTATAATGGCAAGCATGCCACTACCAGATGTGTGAGAAAATCCCTTAAAGAAATGGAAGGAAAAACAAACAAAAAAATTGGAAGAAATGAACACATATGTTTAAGAAAGTAAGGAAAACTAAGAAAAAAGAAGGAAACAGGTGAAGGAATCAGTTCAAGACTTGAAAACTGAAATAGAGACAATAAAAAATAAAACTGAGGGAATGCTGGAAATAGAAAAACTGGACAAGCGATCAGGAACTACAATTGCTACCATAACCAACAGAATACATGAAGAGATCGAAGAGAGACTCAGGCAGTGTCAATCTAGAGAAAAAAGAGTCATGGACCAAACAAAATCTCAAATCCAACATATCCTTAACACAAAACATCCTGGAAATGTGGGACAACATGAAAAGGCCAAACCTAAGAATAATAGGCATAGAAGGTGAAGAAGCCCAGTTCAAAGGTTCAGAAAACGTATTCAACAAAATCATTGAAGAACACTTTCCCAATCTGAAGAAGGACATGCCCTTGAAAGTACAAGAAGAATACAGAACACCAAATAGACTGAACCAAAATAAAAACACCCCTCAACAAATAATAATTGAAACACCTAACATACATGATTTTTTTTAAAAAAAAAAAAGGATATTAAGATCATCAAAGGAAACAGTCCAGGTAACATATAAAGGCAGAACTGTCAAAAGAACACTAGACTTCTCCATCGAAACACACAAGGCCAGAAGGAATTAGATAGATGTTCTACAGGTACTAAGAGTCCATGTATGCCAGCCCAGACAACTATACCCAGCAAAACTATCAATCATTATAGACAGAGAAACCAAGATATTCAATGACAAAACCAGATTTTCTCAATATTATATAAAAATTCCTGCTCTACCGAAAACTCCACCCCAAGGAAATTAACTATACTGACAAAGATATAGACAGTAGATAATCCAACTTCACAGGAACACAAAATACAAAGCAGGGCATATATATTCACAGTACCACACAAACAACAAATCTAAAATATACAAGAATTAACACTCAATTGTCCTTACTTTTCATCAACATTAATGATCTTACTCACCTAAAAAGACACAGGCTAACAGAATGGATACAAAGACAAAATCCATCCTACTGCTGAATACAAGAAACGCACATAACCTTCAAAGACAGACATTACCTCAAGGTAAAGGTTTGGGAAAAGATTTTCCAATCTAATGGACCCAAAATGCAAGCAGGTTTAGCTATTCTAATATCTAACATGTTAGATTTCAACGCAAAATTAATCAAAAGACATGAAGAAAGTCATTTAGTATTGATCACAGGGAAAATCCATCAGTAAAAAGACTCAATTCTGAACAACTATGCCCCCAATACAAAGGCACTACAATTGCTACCATAACCAACAGAATACACGAAGAGATCGAAGAGAGACTCAGGCAGTATCAATCTAGAGAAAAAAGAGTCATGGTAAAAGAAATGCTACTAAAATTCAAAGCTCACATAAAAACCTTACACACTCATAGTGGGAGACTTCAACACCCCTCTCTCACCACTAGACAGAAGCACCAGACAGAAATGTAACAAAGAAAGAAATGAAATAACAGAAGTTATGTCCCCATTGGGTTTAACAGACATCTATAGAACATTCCATCCAAATACAAAAGAATATAGCTTCTTCTCAGCTCCACATGGAACCTTCTCTAAAATAGAACACATATTAAGCAACATGACAAACCTCAACAAATACAAAAAAAATTGGAATAGTCCCCTGTATCTTCTCAGACCACTGTGCTTTAAAATTGGAATTCAATAACAACACATATTGCAGAAACCATACAAAGTCATGAAAACTGAACAATGCACAATTTTACCATACCTGGGTCCAAGAACAAACAAACAAAGAAATTAAGGACTTCCTAAAATTCATTGAGAACGAGGACACAACATACCTGAACTTAACAGAAACCTTGAAAGCAGTGCTACTAGGGAATGTAATTGCACTAAGTGCTCAGATGGAAAAACAAAAGAAAAAAAAAAAAAAAAAAAAAAAAAAACGGAGCATAGTCACATTTGAGAATTAACAGCACAACTGAAATCTTAGAACAAAAAGAAGCAAACTCATTCCAGAGGAGTAGTTTCCAGGAAACAATCAAATTGGGGGATGAAATCTATAAAGTAGAAACCAGGAAAACAATACAAAAGACCAATGCTATGAAGAGTTGCTTTTTCAAGAAATTCAACAAGATAGACAAATCTTTATCCAAACTAACCAAAAAAGCAGAGAGAACATGCAAATTAACAAAATCAGAATGAAAAGGGGAAGATAACAACGGACACTGTCAAATCCAGACAATTTTGAGGTCATAGTTTGAAAACTTGTACGTTACAAAATTTGAAATTTAAAGGAAATGGACAAATTTCTGAATAATTATTGATTACCAAAATTAAATCAAGAACAAATAAACAACTTAAATAGACCCACCTAATGAAATAGAAGCAGTCATCAAAAACCTCCCAACCAAAAATCAACCCAGGGCCAGATGGCTTCAGTGCAGAAATTTAAAAGAAATTCAAGGAAGAGCTAATACCAATACTTTCACAAAATAGAAACAGAAGTTTCATTACCAAACTCTTTTTAGAAGGCAACAATTACCTTGCTACCAAAGCCACACTAAGACACAGCTAAGAAAGAAAACTACAGACCAATATCCTTCATGAACACCAATGCAAAATATACTCAATAAAATACTGGCAAACCGAGTTGTAGTGGGATATTCACCCAAGGACACACATCAGAGAAATCATCTACCATGTCCAAGTAGACTTCTTCCCTGGGTTGCAGTGATGGTTCCTCATATGAAACTCTATCAATGTGATCTACCATATAAACATCCAGAAAAAGAAAAAAACACCATGATATTCTCACTAGATGCTGAAAAATTGTTCGACAAAATTCAACATCCTTTCATGATGAAGGTATTGGAGAGATCAGGGATAACATGAACATACCTAAACATAATAAAAGCTATGTACATTGAACCAACTGCAAACATCAAACTGAATGGAGAGAAGCTTAAGACAATTTCTCTAAAATCAGGAACAAGACGAGGCTGACCTCTCTTTCCATATCTATTCAATATTGATCTTGAAGTTTAGCTAAAGCAAAAAGATAACAAAAGGAGTTAAAGGGGATATGAATTGGAAGGGAAGAAGTCAAACTTACACTATTGAAAGATGATATGATAGTTTACATAAGCGACCCAACAAACTCTACCAGGGAACTACTATAGCTGATAAACACCTTCAGCAAACTAGCAAACTAGCAGGATACAAGTTAAACTAAAAAAAAAATCAGTAGCTCATATATATATATATATGACAAAGTGGTTGAGAAAGAAATGAGAGCATCATCACCCTTTTCAATATGCACAAACAAGATAAAGTATCTTTGGTTGACTCTTACCAAACAAGTGAAAGACATATATAACAAGAATTTTGTGTCTTTAAAGAAAGGAATTAAAGAACATACCAGAAAATGGAAAGATCTCCCATGCTTTGGAGAGGTAGGCTAATCATAGTAAAAATGACAATTTTGCCATAAGATATTTGCAGATTCAATACTATCTTCATCAAAATCCTAGCACAATTCTTCACTGAATTTTAGAGGATAATACACAACTCTATATGGAAAAATAAATGACCTTGGATAGCCAAAACCACCCTGTACAATAGAGGAACTTCAGGAGGCATCATCAAACTCTATTATAGAACTATAGGCCTGAAAAGGCTTGGTATTGACATGGAAATAGATAGGTAGACCTATGGAATACAATGGAAAACCTGATATTATCCCACACATGTACAAATACCTGATTTTTTACTAAGTAGCTAAAAATATACAATGGAAGGAGGAAAGCATCTTCAACTAATTGAGCTGGCACAACTACATGATGCTATGTAGAAGAGTTCCATGCACAAAACTCAAGTACGAACTGAACACAGACCTCAACATAAATCCAGCCACACACTTACAAACATCTGATTTTTGAAAAAACAAAGAAAAGTATACAATGGAAGGGGAAAGCATCTTCAAAAATGGTGATGGTACAACTGGAAGATGGTGTGTAGAAGAGTGCAGATAGATCCATGTCTATCTTCATGCACAAAACTCAAGTCCAAATGGATCAAAGACGTCAGTATAAATCCAGCAACACTGAACCTCTTAGAAGAGAAAGTAGGAGGTACCCTTGAACAAATTGGTACAGGAGACCAGTTCCTGAACATAACTCCAGTAGCACAGACACTGAGATTGACAATTAATAAATGGGCCTCCCCAAACTTAGAAGCTTCTATAAGGCAAAGGACACATTTGAGAAGACCAAATGGTAACCCACAGACTGGGAAAAGATCTTCTTCAACCCTACATCTGACAGATGATGGTCTCCAAAATATACAAAGAACTCACGAAACTGGTCACAAAACACCAAACTATCCTAGTGAAAAATAAGGTACAGAACTGAAGAGAGAAATCTCAATAGAGGAGATCAAAATAACTGAAAGACACTTAAAAATTTGCTCAACATCCTTAGCTATCAGGGAAATGCAAATCAAAACAACTCTGAGATACCATCTTACTCCTGCCAAAATGACTAAAATGAGAAACAACTTATGTTGGAGTGCAAAATTTTACAGCCATTTTGGAGATCTGTATGGCAGCTCCTCAGGAAAATGGGAATCAGTCTACCACAGGACCTGACATTTGTGCTCTTAGACATATACCCAAGTAATCTACATTTATGCAAGAAGGATATCTGTTCAACTGTGTTCATAGCAGCATCATTTATAACAGCAGGAACATGGAAGCAACCTAGATGCCCCTCAACTGAAGAATGAATAAAGAAGATGTGGCACATTTACACCATGGAATACTACTCAGCAGGAAAAAAAAGCAATGGGATCTTGAAATTTGCAGGCAAATGGATGGAATTTAAAGAAACCATTCTGAATGAAGTAACCCAGTCACAGAAAGTGGATCATGGTATATGCTCACTCATATATGGTTTTTAGACATAGAACAAAGGATCTCAAGACTATGATTCATATGCCAGAGAAACTGCAATTCAAGGAAGAACCTCAGAGATTCATACAAGATCACTCATAGAAGGGGAAAGAAACATGATCTCCTGAATATTTTGGGAGTGGGGGGGCAGTGACTGGAGAGGGATCTTGGAGAAAGAGAAAGGGAGGAGAGGAAAGCTGGTGGGACTAGGCAGATTGAGTCATGGGAGGAATAGAGGAGAGGAAAAAGAGAGGGAGATAAAATTTATAGAGCCATTATAGGTTTGACAAGAAAGCTGACTCTAGAGGAACGTCCAGAGACCTACATGGATGAACCCAACTAACAATCTGAGCAATCGTGGAAAGGCTAGCATAAATGCCCTTCCATGTTGTTGGGATTGATTACTACCTTATCCACCATCATAGAGCCCTCATCTACTAGCTGATGGAAACAGAAAGAGACACCCACAGCTAAACCCTGTGCCCAACTGGAATCCAGATGCAGAGAGGTATGAGAAATAAGAAAAATGGGACAAGACCAGGTTACAGAAACCCATTGAGACAGCTGACTTGAGTAAGGCTGAGTTAATGATGCGCAGACTGATAGGTGGGTAACCAGCACTGGACAGACTTAGAAACCCTGAACATGGGTCTCAGTGAGAATGCCTGGGTAGTCTATGGGCCCATGACAGTGGAATCAGGATCTATCCTAGTGCACAAAAGGACTTTGGGAGCACATTCCCCATGGAGAGATACCCCCTTAACCTATATACAGGAGGGAGGGCCTAGTCCTTGCTCCCAATGCCTTGACATATTCTGTTGATCCATCCTGAAAGTCATCACCCTACATGTGGAGTGGGGACAATGGAATGCGAAGGTGATTGAAGAGATTGGAAGGGAAGGAGGGAGAAGGGATTGAGAAAGTGAAGGAGGGAGTAATGAAGAGAGGAAGGGAGGTAGAGAAAACTGGGATTGATATGTAAAATAAGAAAAATAAATAAATTGAGAGAAATAAATATTTTAAAATTAAGACACAAAATAGAAAAAAAAAAAAAACAGAGAAAATAATAGAGGTGGTATTTGACCTGAGCTGGTCCCAGACATAATTCAAGCAGGGTCAAAAGGACCCAAGGGTCAGGGGAAGGCAAGCTCTCGATGGTCCCATTTGGAGGGGGAGCAGGTCCAGTATATGCAGCGCTGTCCCAGGAAGTTCCAAGGAGAGGATGGGGGTGTTGGATTCCAGCTGGCCAAACACTCACCCCAAGCAAGGGGATTACCAGGACAAGGATGAGGGGAAAGAAGCCTCAGGATCCAATTTGTCTTTTCTATATTTCCTGTATTTCAGTTTTCAAGTCTTGAACCGTTAGAAAATTTTCCTTCAACTATTTGATTATTTTTATTCTTGCTTTCTATGGTTTGATCACACCAGACCGCCTGAAACAGAGTACAAGCTGATCCTACATTCCAAACAGCTGGACAAAACAGCCCTACAGACTACAGCTAGGATATCTGAATCTTCTTCGAATCCCCCAAGACAGCGCCCCTTACCAGCAGGAAGTAGTTTGGAAAGAACGACGCCCAAATTCCCAAATATTGTGTATAAATGTTTGTTTTCATTTAATTGGACTTTGTTATATAAAATTAAATAAAAAATACTCTATATGCAAAAAAAAAGATATGTTGACTTCTCATTTTTTTTGGGGGGGGTTGGCATTTCCTCCATTTCTTCCTTTTTTATCTTCCATTTATTTAAGTGATTTTTCTCATTACCTTATTAGAACTTCTATTATCTTCTTAAAGTTATTTTAAAGGTTGTTTACTTATGCTTCATCTGTGTTGGGATATTCAGAACTTCCTGGTATAGAAACCCTAGTCTCCAGTGACATCATATTACTCTTTGCGATGTTGAATGTGTTCTTTCACTTTTGTCTACCCATCTCTTCCTCCAGTGGGTGCAGCTGGGGCCTATGTTTCAGGAATACTCTTTTCCTCCAATCAGTGTAGTAAGGACTATGGCTGGGGTGGATGATCTTTTTCTCCCAGTTGGGGCAGCGCACAACTCCAATTGTGAGAGATGCAGTGCTAGAGTGCATGGGGTGTGAGGATTGTGCTCCCAGGTCTCTGTGCTTTCTCTCCCATTGGGGGTGGTGTCAAGGCTACAATGGCAGTAGGTGCAGTACTGGATGGTTTGGGGATGTTCCTGGTCTCTGGAGATTTGGTGGGCAGGACAGGGTGCTGTGCTTCAGTCAAAGGCCTCTAATGGGGGAATGAGGGGCAGGAGAAGGCCCAGCACTCACCTCACCTAGTAGGGCAGTGCCAAGGCTCACATGGCAGAAGATGTGGCCCTGGATGGTTTGGGGCTCTCCAGAGGCCTCTTAGAGCAACTGAGTTTAACCAATGTATGTGTATATCTGAATTGAGAATCATGAGTTATACCTGGGGTTGTGGATTTGATATTAGCAGGCTCTGGTCTGGGAATATTTATATGGTATGACCACTGGGGGAACCTGTATTAGTAGGACTACTCTGTTTTGTGAAAAGCTGCTTGCAGGAAACAATTTTGGTTCTCACAGAGCAAATATTTTAAGCAGTCTGCAAACCCAGAGCTAAAGCAATAGACAAGAGAGTATGGCAGCCTTTGGTTAGTTCCATCAGGCTCATCCATATGCATTCTGTGCATTTGGAGGTAGGAATTGGATATAATGGAGAAGTTGCAGCAATCCTTCCTGGAAAACTGATCACTAAAATCAATTGTATGAATTTCATCTCCACGGGTGAGCCTGAGAGTGTGGTGAAGGCACTGGAACACTCGGATGTGAGGGTACACCAGGCCAATCTTGTGTTAGCTCCCTGAAAACACAGTGTGGAATTGAAGTGAGGAGATGGATCAAGTAGGGTAGGATTTGGTGAAACTCAAGTGTATAATGTGTTATAACAGTTGCATGACAAGAAATAGGATGGAATTGCAGTTTTGAGGCTAACACATGATATTCACCCAGGTCTAGGAAATAGTCTGTGGAGATTATGCAGATGTATGAGGTTCAGAGACACTGAACAGGCAAAGCAGCTACATAAGTCTCTGACCATGAGTAGGCCTGGGAATATGGAGGTTCATTGAAGCACCTAATTTGGTTAAGCAATGTGTCCATCCAGGGGTTGGTATCAACATATGCAAGGTATTGGGCAGAACCAGCTCCGATTGTACATACAGACAACAGCAATTTAACGAGGAGATGTCACAGTTGCAATTGATTTTGGTCATGTGTGTGCCCACTAGAAAACTCCAAATATGAGTTTAATTGTCAGGCACTAAGGGAATTTAGAACAGGAGTCAATGGAGAATCCTGAGGCAGGACCAAATGTTCTTGTTACTGGCATACTCACTGAGGTACTTCAATTCTTTTATAACACAGAAACATATTTTTATGTGTGGCACAACCCACTGAGCTGTGGGCCCTCACTGATCAATTATTAATCAAGAGACTGCTCTACATGGTTTCCTACAGGCCAAATTCTTTAAGGCATTTCTCAACTAAGATTTCCATTGTCAAGGGAACTCTAGATTTGCCAAGTAGGCAGAAATTAATTATAACCAGAATCCACAGCATCCTGAAGAAAGAACTTGGTCCATGTACCATAATCCACTTTGTGCTGAAATTGTGGACAATGAAAATGAAATACTATGGAGCTAGGAAATGTGTGTTGGAGATAAAGTTTCTGCAAACGTGTTCATAAAGTCCTGCATGAAGATGTAAAGGAGAAGACCAAGCTGCATTTGGTACCCGGGATGGAGAAGAAGCAAGAAATGTGATGTGGACCTCAAGGAAACCTGCATGTGTGTAGTATAGAAAGCTCAAAAAAGAGACAGTATGCTACATTAGGCCCTTTGAATGAAAATGACTTCCTCATGACATTATGTTGTAGGGAGATGTGGAACTGCTGGATTTGGGAATTATCTTCATTAGTTTAGCATTTTGTTTTGCCGGATCTTGTCTTGATATGGCCACCTTCATCCTTTCTGAAACAATAATATTTACTTGTATCACATTATGCTGGAAGTATGTGAGTGGATTTATTCTGCCTTGGTGGGGTAGTACTCAACCAACTACCATCTGTGACTCTACTCAGCACCCTGGTTTTGGTGATTAGGGACTATTCTGGGGACAAGATACAGGGTAGTGAGCTGGGAAGAGAGGGAGAGAGAGACTGGTCTGTAAGCTACAGAGAGAGTAGTGGATCTGGAGTGGTGAGTGTGGTGAGGAACAGGGTGATGTGAACATCCAACAGGCCACCTAAGTCAAGGCAGAGATCTGGCCTGGGCCATGGCCAAGTGTTCCATCTTGATATAGGACCTAGAGCGGCCATTGAGGCCTCTTTTGATGACTTTGGCTCCTGTCATCATTGTGGGCTGTGCAGGGGCCTATGGTTTGGACTTACACCTGGATCCATGTTGCATCCAAGGGCCATGCTGACACACCAATATGTGTAGCCTGCACAGCATCCTGGGGACATGGTGACAACATAGCTCTGGTTGCTGTCTAGGAGCATGTCTGTGTCCATGGTAGCGCTTCTGCCACAATCTGTGTTGCTGTCCCTGGCCTATGTTACCATCAGGGTCTATGTTCATTCCACAACATGTAACCATGCTAGTGTAAAAGGGCTGTGGCACTGGTTTTGCCATGCCAATTTGAGTAAGCCAGGGTTATCAACCAGGACCGTGGTATTGTCTGGATCAGGGCTATGAATATTGGCTATGTTTGTGTCCATGAGTCTACTGTAGCCAGGGGCTAGTTGAAGCCCTTGGCAATTGATATCCCCAAATGCCATATAGATGCCTGGAGTCTGGGCTATAACTTTTGGTCAAGAGTGGGTTCAAGAACCATGGTGCCACCGTGGACCTTGTGATCTGAGTGCCTTCAGCTCTAACGTAGGGCCATAGTGTCATCCAGGCCAGTGCTGCTACAGAGCACAATTTCTTGGTCTGTGGCCTTACAGCACCAGGGTCTCAGTTCCTGTCTGGGGCTCTGGTTTTCATAGAGGACTATGAGGATGACCAGTCTGATCTGCTACTTCAGACTATGTCAGTGTCCTAGTACTGTGCCACACCCTAAATCATGCTGATTTGGAAGGCCTGAGCTGCCAGTTAGAACCATGGAAATAACAACGGGCAAGCTGCTTTAATTAGCCAATTCTGGGTCAATGGATCTGTAGAGGCCAGAGATTTGGGGTGAAGTCCATGTTTTCAGTTGTCACCAAGGGCCCTGAAGCTGGCTGGATTCTAACCAGCCACATGTGACCATGATAATACCTGGGAGAACATGCTGCAAATAGGGGCATGGTGATTTGTGTGGCCTATGCTGTCACCTTGGCAGCCATAGTGTTCAGGCCCAAAGTAATTCTGACGAACATGTCTGGGTCCATGGTTTTACTGCAGCTGGGGTCTGGGGTGACATCCATTGCCTGTGTTATCATGGGGGTCATAGGTACCATGATTTGTAGAGCCAGCCATGCCATTAAAAAACACTTGGATGGCTTCTCCTGCCCTTCACTGGATAATGCAACATGCAAGTTGTCCCTAACCTTCAGGGCAGAGCGTGCCACTACACTCAAGAAAGATAGCAGCATGCCTCACAATACAATTACACCTAATCTGGAAAGCACACTAGAGCTGAAATATAGTTCACGAGAGTAGGAGAGCAATCATATACACTCCCCCTCCAAAGTCAGCCATGGCATCTATTCCTAACTGTGGCAGGTGAGAGAGCTGGCCCTGCGGTCATAAGATGGGAGAGGTAGACCTGATCCTCACAGGCTGCAGTGAATGATAAAGTAGACTGTACTTCTAGTCTGAGCAACGCACTAGAGCTCACCATGTTTCAGCCCCGAGGGGTTGAAAGCAAAAGGAATGACCTTTGTGAAGAAAAGTTGTCACCCATCTGTCCTGTGCTACCTGTGGCAGTGAAAGAGCTGGCCCCAGAGTCATTAGAGTGAGAGAACTGGCTAGCACTGCCCTACACCAGCTACAGCACTCAGGAGAGTGGGCACTACACCAGCTAGAGCACATAGGAAATGGGGCACTATACCACAGGAGAGTGCGCGATGCAACTCACCTGGGAAGTACACCAAAGCTGACCCTGTTAACAGGGTTTGTGGTGAGTCAGCCCTGAGGGATTAAGAGCAGGAGAGCTGTCCCTCCCTCCTTAGGAAACAGAAACCTTCTCCATTCCTGGGAAAAACAGTAGAGCTTACCCTGATAACTACAGGTATGAGTGAGGGGGACCTGGATCTGAGGCCCCCAGAGCAGGAGAACTTCCCCTGTCCCTTGCTGTGGGCTGCATTGGGTGAGATAGCATAAGCAGTGCTGGAGAGCTCACCCATGTAGTGACTATGAGGGAAATATCACGAGCTGACCAACACAACTACAATTAGGCCCAGGACCAGTACTATATGTTAGCTCACCCCAACTTCCACCAAATCTATGAAATGTTGGAGCATGTGAAGGGGACAGTCCTACAGATCTGAGACAGCAGGATCTCCATGACACAGACAACAAGAGAATACTCAAGAGGAGTCCCCCGAGAGCCCATTATGGGTTCTGTTATAGACACCAGAGGCCTCAAGACAGATCATATAATTGTGGCAATGAACACTTGGAAGGAAAGATGAATAAAGTGTTAACTGTGTGTCTCAATGGGTCACACTACAAGTTCCACAAGATTTCGTTTCTTCTTTTGTATTTCCTTTCCTATGTTTGCCTGTTTGTTTTTGTTATTGTTGTGTTTTGTTTCTTTGTTTTGTTTGGTTATGGTTTTTCCTTGTAAATTTGGTTTTCTTATGAGGAGGAGTTTGCAAGTGCAGAGGGCATTTTAGAGGAGACAGGGAGATAAATGGGAGCTCAACCTGTGAAACCATTCAGATAAAGGATCTCTTTAGATAGATAGAGGAGGAACTAATTTAGATAGACTCAGAGAATCAAGTTGATGCTTTATTTAGAATGAGTTGATAACTACAGGAATTTTTAGTGTAAGTGTGAAAGCTCTTCAAGAACCTTCTGACAGATTCTGCAAATGAAGGTGTCCTTACTTCAGGCCTCTTAATTGACCACTATGCAAGCACCCTTGGTCTTCACCAGACTCTGTAGTTTCAGTGAGCTTATCTCAGAGAGATAGAAGACCACACCAAAGAGTGACATGATGGCTATCAGAACCCCAACTGGGAACATACCAGTATAGTGCTTTTCTATCAAAGCTTCTTTTTTGACTGAAAAGTCAGGTGGAAAGTCAAGAGTTGTTTGGCCATAATGATCTGCAAAGTGGTTCCAGCTCACTGAAACTAATGTGAAGAGGCTGCTAACACAAAGAGTGAAGGCAGAGACCTTGTAGCTATATATCTGCAGTTCCACAAATGGGTCTCTCATGCAGCTGATCTTAATAGCGATTGCACCAAAAATCAGGACTACGAGCTTCATCAAAATGGCCCACATTATCAGGGTTTGTGCCCACTGAAATTCAGGTGAAATGGTCCAGGTGGAATTGATAGGGGTATGCACCAGCATCTTAACTACTGTGCCTGAGACATTAAACTCTTGAGGGTAATAAGCTTCCCACAGGCCAAAAAACACAAAGACATCATCGTCGAATTCCCACAGGCGCCAGCATTGGCTGTTTGCGATGACTATTTCAAATACCAGTGCTGATATGCTGCTAAGGAGTTCGCTCATCTTGTAGATGCACTCCATTTTGATGGTAAATCTGAAGATGAGATTGAATAAAGCTATTGTCAAATCAGGAACACAAGGGAAAATGGAAAATCAAAAAATAAAGTGTTGTTTTACAGAGTAATAATCTCTCATACCTTCTCCTTGCTATGACAGAGTTGTGTTTAGTAATCTATCTATATATTAGGGTTTACCATACTACAGACAAGAATAGAAAAATCTGTGAACTCCATGAATAAAGCAGAAGTTCTCTCTCAAGAGGCTTTGGTTACAAATTTCACTGTATTTCCCAAAATGTGAAATGTATTTGTCAACCAAGAATGTTTTTTATTGGCATATTATTATTTTTTAAGTAATTAATAAAAAGTAAAAATTAGTAAGACCTCTGACATTTTCCATTCAAACATCTGGTGGACTTTGCTTCTAGTTCAATATTTATTACTTCTTTCAACCAAGAATGAAGATTTAACCTAAATAAAAATACTGTATTCATGTTGTTCATCTTTCATATTTTAAGATGGACGTGATAAGGTTTCAAAGGTGGCTTGACAGTTAAGAAAACTAGCTGCTCTTTCAGAGGTCCTGGGTTCATTTCCCAACACACCTATGGCAGCTCACAACTGTCTATAACTGTTGTCCCATGAGATCCAATGCCCTCTTCTGGTGTGTACATCCAGACAAAGCTGCATAGAATATCAATCAATAATATATTTTAAAAGGTCTTTTGAGATACATGGTGCCAGCACAAGCCTTTAATCCCAGTATTTAGGTCTCATATCCAGACACATCTATGTCAACTTGAGTATAGCCTGGTCCACATTGAGTTCCAGAATCGCCAGAGTTACAGAGATAATCCTTGTGTCTAAAACAAAAACTGAAAAAAATAAAAAAGTTATATGTCATTTTTCATTTTTGTTTTCCTTTTTGATAGGCAGTTTGCTTATAATGCAGCATGTTAGTGGAAAGAAAATGCATATTATTTGAATTAATATGTTAATAAGATTGACTTAGTTATGCATTAACACAATTTATGCTTTCTGAGTAATACTGAATCATATCATATAGACAAATATGCTCCCTTTTGGAACATTTGCTAATGAATATGGATTATATGTGGATTTAGTGGGTCTTCAAATATGAAGTCTTAGTTTACAGAAAAATGAAAGTTGTTGAAATACAAATGGGTCAGTGGATGAAGTCACCTTCCCTGCTTTCTGTCTGACAACCAGAGCTATATCCCTAGACCCACATGGTGGATAAAAAGGACCACATTACAAGATAACCTCTGACATCTATTACATGCTATGGGACATGTACACAATTGTATACACAAAAATTTTAAATGTAGCATAATTTAAAAGTACATTTAATGAGAATTTTCAGGTTGAGATTAATTATTTCACAATCTCTTTGTGTTTAGCCTTTCTTTGCTCTGGGGCAAACTGAATATAGAAACTGCACTCAAACTGTCCTCTCATCAAAAGATGCCTTTAAATCATACCTGATGAGAACCACAAAAGTCATCCATTTTGTAACATTCCAAGAAAATCCATATCTATTTTCTTAAGCATCCTCACTAAACTGTAAAAAGAGCTCTCTTTCTGGCGTGACTGGGACAGGAGAGGATCGGGTTGAATTTCCTGGTGTTCATCTGTCTAGGTTGTAAGTTATTTCTCCCTGAATAAACATCTATTCGGCCTATTTGTTTATCCCGATCCTTATTTACCACGATATCTGGTGTCAGAAGCAGATTTACCTGGGTTTCGCCCCCAGGCGGCAGAAGCCGCCCCCCTCCCCCACCTTCCCCAACAGGCAGGGTTTAACCAGGTAGACTCACCACAGCTTTGGGACATTTGCCTCTTCCTTACAGCAAAGGAGATCTTTGCCGCTAAAGCAGACCTGAAGGCACTCACTGCTTAACATTTTTTGCCCATTTCCGCACGGGACTTTGCCGCTCCACCGCACCAGCCCTTGGGCACTCGGCTTGCATGCATTTCGTCTTGTGTTCCAAGTAACTCCAAAAGTCCCCATTTAACAAAATTCTGCTTGTCATAGTTTGTTAAGAGCTATTTTACAGGGACCGGAATCAGAAGGATCGTCTGTTGCCAGACAATATTTGGTGTCACACTTCTAGGCAGAACCGGGATCAGACAAGCCTCTGCAGCTAGGCGCTATTTGGTGATACACCTCCAGGCGTAACTACCACAAGCTGAGATCTACAACTAAAAGCATCAAAGTTCCAGGACAGCAGAATTACATCTAAGGTAATTGTAAAATCCTTTGAAATTTAAGCTGATATAAAATCTGAGATAAATTGTTCCATAACTATGGCAGATAATTTTACTATGCAGAACTTTAGGAATTATTTTACTTCATATGTAGAAGGGATTTTAGCAGAAGAAACTTATGACTGGACCAATATATACTTTTATTTTGTAATAGCAATGGGTTTTATCATTAACATGATATTCTTAAAGAAATGGTTTGAGATTACAGCAAACAATAAGGAACTTGTACAAACCATAGGAGACTCAGTAACAAGGATTCGAAATATTGAAAATGATAAAATTCAAAGCATGGAGACAAGGATTCGAAATGTTGAAAATGATAGAATTCAAAGCATAGAGACAAAGATTCAAAACATTGAAAATGATAGAATTCAAAGCATAGAGACAAGGATTCAAAACATTGAAAATGATAGAATTCAAAGCATAGAGACAAAGATTCGAAACATTGAAAATGATAGAATTCAAAGCATAGAAAGTATAGAAAGAAAGGTTCAGAATATTGAAGATGGCATTGGCAAGCTGACAGGTATAATTTGTTTCATGTCAGATACCTCAATAACCAGAACAGAAACAATGCAATGCATTAACAAACTAGCAGAAACAGCTCGTTCCTGGTGGGAGGAAGCTACTAATAAGTTTAAAAAACTGGAACATCAGCTAGAAAGACTAGATGACAGAATCTCTTCCATGTCTGAGGATAATGGCAAGCTAGCAGATAGAACATTGTTTTTGGAAGGCAGCTTACATGCCATTCAGATAATATCTAAGGATGATAAGATTAAAAACATGGAATCATTTGTAGTTGGAGAAAGTAAGAAACTGACTGATGCAATGAAGTCTCTAGAAAGTTATTTGATTCAAGAAGTTCAGACACCCAAAGAAACAATGGTGAATAGATTTCATACTTTAGAAGACCTTCAGTCTGATACATCAGAAGAAGAACTACAGGTAACAGAGCATGAAAAAGATTTAAAATTTTCCACACCATTTAGGGTCAGGGGAGCTTTCCCTGTATCTACTCATGAAAAGCCAGCAAAGAAGAAACATCCAAAAGGTGTCGTTGCATATCAGTGGGAACCAATACGTATGAAAGATCTAAAAGGTATAAAGGAAGCGGTAGTCTCTTATGGCATGCACTCACCTTATGTGAAGCAATTAGTAGAGTCATGGGCATGGAATAACAAGGTAAGCCCTAAGGATTGGGATCAATTAATATCAGCTGTCCTTGAAAACTCCTCTCAATTAGAATGGAGGGCTTTATGGAGAAAGGAAGCAAAAGCTCTTGAACTTCAGGGCTTAAAGAAAGGTTATAAAGCTCACCAAGATAAAATTATTGGTGAGGGTCTCTATGCTGACCCAGAAACCCAAGCTGCCTATGATGAACATATCTTGTCTCTACGCAGTACAGCAGCTTTGAATGCTTGGGATAAGGTTCATGAATTAGGAGAGAGGATAGAACCCTATACCAAGATAAGGCAAGGACATACAGAACTTTTTAGTATCTTTCTAGAAAGATTATCTAGGGCAGTACAATTAGAGATAGCAGACATAGATGCTAGGCGAATACTCATAGAATCTTTAGCTTATGCAAATGCGAATCCTCAATGCAAACAGGTGCTTTGGCCTTTAAAAATGCGATCAGCACCCTTGGATGAATGGGTCCTATATACAGGCACCATTGAGTATAATGACAATAAGACTGAAGCATGGGTAGGAGAAGCCATATCTAAAGGTCAGAGAAGATAATAAGATAACAGAGTTCCTTACTATGGTGACTTAGAAGCTTGGGTAGGAGAAGCCATCCCCAAAGGTTTGAAGAGATATCAACATGTCAGATGTTATAACTGTGGTAAGATAGGACATCTAAAAAGAAATTGTAGGCAAAGCTTCCCTAGAAATAACACTCCTAGGAATGAATCAAACAGAAGGCCTCAGCCTCCTGGGTTATGTAGAAGGTGTGGCAAAGGCAGACACTGGACAAATGAGTGTAGATCCACTAGAGACAAGCAAAGAAACCCTTTACCATCAGGAAACTCCTTGGGGGGCCTCTTGAAGGCCCCCACATCACAGGTGGTTTGCACATTCCCAGTCACAGTGGAAGACAATCTCCCACAGGACAATTAGAAAATTCTGTGCCTATTATAAAAACTCATACTGCTCTGGATGACAAACTAGTGATGGAAGTTGAATCAAACATGACAGAAGGAAATAAAAAAATGTATATTTTGGCAAACCACTATAACTAGTCATAGGCCTAGATTCATAGTTAAGATGAAAAATAGACTGTTTGAGGGTATCCTGGACACTGGGGCTGATGTAACTATCATATCTAATAAATCTTGGCCTCAAAGATGGCCCCTGCATGAGGTAAATGTTCAATTCTTAGGGATTGGAACCCTGTCTCAGGTAAAACAAAGCACGAGATGGATTGAATGTATAGGACCAGAAGGACAGAGAGGGAGGTTGAGACCATATGTGGCTGATGTAGTGATAAATTTATGGGGTCGTGATCTATTACAGCAATGGAATACACAGATTAACATTCCTCCAGTATTAGATAGCAACCATAGACGACCTCATGATTGTGGAAAGAATACTGTTAAGTACTATACAAGACAGAGACCAAATATCCAGGCAGTACAAAAACAAAATAAAAATGCTGAACAAACAGAGGAACCAAAAGCCCTACCTTTAAAATGGCTAACAGAGGAACCTGTCTGGGTAGGACAATGGCCTCTGAAAAGTTAGAAGCTTTAGAAAGCCTGGTCCAGGAACAGCTAAATGCTGGACATATTGAGGAATCAACCAGCCCTTGGAATTCTCTTGTATTTGTGATCAAAAAGAAATCTGATAAATGGAGAATGCTTACAGACCTGAGAGCTATCAATAAAGTTATCCACCCAATGGGCTCTCTACAGCCTGGAATGCCCTTGCCTTCACTATACCTTTACAAGAAAAAGACAAAGAGAAATTTGCCTTCACGGTACATAATTATCATATTTCTCAACTGGTGAAGAGATATCAGTGGAAGGTTTTGCCACAGGGAATGCTAAATAGCCCCACCCTGTGCCAATATTTCATACAAAAACCGTTAGAAATAATTCGTAAACAGTTTGCACATTCCATAATCTATCATTACATGGATGATATATTGTTAGCTGACTCTAAAGGAGAAATACTAGAAAAAATGTTTGAGAAAGTAAAGGAAGTTTTACCTCGCTGGGGATTACAAATTGCACCTGAAAAAATACAAAAAAGGAGAGTCTATCAACTACTTAGGATATAAAATAGGTCTACAGAAAATTAGACCACAAAAAGTACAGATCAGAAGAGATCGCTACCAGACTCTTAATGATCTTCAAAAATTACTAGGAGAGATTTCTCAACTACAAACCATAATTGGAGTAGAAGGGCATGATTTGAAAAACTTGAAAATGGCCCTAAAAGGAGATAAGGACTTGAATAGTCCACGAATGCCATCAGCTGAAGCCTAGAAGGAATTAGACTGGGTAGAAAAGAGGATACTAGAAGCACATGTGGACCGTGTGGATCCAAACCTAGACTGTATTCTGGTTATATTACCATCTAGAGAATATCCTTCAGGGATTTTGATGCAGAGAGAAGATATCATATTAGAATGGATATTCCTACCACATAAACAGAATAAAAAACTAAAAACATATATAGAAAAGATCTCTGACTTGATTATAAAAGGTAAATTAAGACTTCGTCAGCTAATAGGAAGGGACCCAGCAGAAATTATAGTACCTTTAACTAATGAGGAAATTTCTTCCTTATGGAAAGATAACGAATATTGGCAGAGAGCTTGCAGTAACGTTTTGGGAACAATTAGCAACAACTATCCCAAAACTGAGAGAATCAAATTCATAATGAAAACGATTTGGATTCTTCCACGCATTGTAAGAAAAACACCTATTTCTGGAGTTCATACATTCTACACTGATGCAAACAAATCAGGTAAGGCAGGATATAAATCAGGAAAAATTAGCAAAGTGGTTCAAAGCCCTTACAATTCTGTACAAAAGGCAGAATTGTATGCCATTCTCATGGTACTTATGGATTTTAAAGAACCCCTCAATATAGTTACTGACTCTCAATACGCAGAGAGAGTCGTTTTACACATTGAGACTGCAGAATTTATTCCTGACAATACAGAATTAACTTCACTGTTTATACAGTTACAAGATACTATCAGAAAGAGGACTCATCCTATATATATAACACACATCAGATCCCATAGGGTCTGCCAGGTCCTCTAGCACAAGGCAATGATGAAATTGATCGTTTATTGATAGGAGCTGTGCTAGAAGCCTCAGAGTTTCATAAGAAACACCACGTGAACAGCAAAGGTTTAAAAAAGGATTTTTCTATCACTTGGGAACAAGCCAAGGAAATAGTAAGGAAATGTCCTACTTGCTCATTCTATAACCAAACTCCTTTACACCAGGCAGTAACCCTAAAGGTCTAAATAGGAATGAAATAGGGCAAATGGATGTGTTTCATTTTGCAGAATTTGGAAAATTAAAATATGTACATCACACTATAGATACATTTTCAGGGTTTCAATGGGCTACTGCTCTGAGCTCTGAAAAGGCTGATTCTGTTATCACACACCTATTAGAGTGTTCTGTTCTTGTTCTTACAGGAAAACAGAGAAAACCTATCATCAATCAGCCAAAAGACACTGAACATGTAGGTGTCTACAGAAGAGAAGACAGCTCTTCAGAAACAATCACTTAAGGAAGCAGAATCTGATATATGGTAAAAAAAATATTTAATTGTAGTAAACTATTTCTATATAGAAATCTATTTCTCTCTACTATCTAGTATTCCTGAAGTCCCAATTTTTGTAAACCAATGCTGGCTTTGGAGTTGGATTTGGCTTTCCTTCTCTAAATTCAAGCATGTTGTTAAGATTAAATTCATGGTTTCTGCCTTAAATCAAGAAGCCAATTGGTGTAAGGAAGAAGAAACAAAATCTGGGGACTCATATCTTATATGCAATTTTCTCTCTGAAATCCTAATTTTCACACATACTTTTAATGATTATTGTTGTCTTTCCCTAATGCATACCTTAAAACTTAAAAATTTAATTTAATATTGATGTGTAACTTTTCCACAAGGAATAATAACAATTCCTAACAGCAGTCTTAGAACTCTCTGGAAGGAAGATGGGGCCCCACATCATGGTTTCCACTTGACTCAACCTGATGCATCTGAACTACAAACATCACCCTAAAACAGGTTTGAGACTGTTTTGCTTGAGACAACTCATGAATAGCTAGCTGTAATGGTGCACCTTTTTATTATGCCTTGGCCAGAGTTTCATATATAACTACAGTCAAGAATTTTCTGCCACACAGTGACTAGCTACATATGTCACAGCCAGTTCTGTTGAGAAATTTTGTTGCTAAAAATTTTCTTCCTACAGGATCCATTGGAGCAATCATCATCCCATTTCAGCAGGAAGTAGTCTTAAAATAACGATGCCCCCTTTCCCTAACCTTGGAATTTTGGGATAATAGTTATCGTCTTTGGGTTGGTTTTTGTTATTTGGGATTGGGTGATGCTTACACTCAGATTTATCTTTTAGACAGGAATAGGGAATGGTTGGGAAAGGTATGGTTTAGATGGGATATAGGTAGATTAGCCTATTTTCTTGAGAATTTGAGTAAGAATGAGATAGTATTTTACACCTTACATTGTTGTGTATTCTTATGTGGTAAGCTATGTAAAATTAAGTTTATATTTTGTTATATATCTTTCCACTTACAATGTTTTATGGACATTATTTTTTTTACCATATTCTATGTATGTATACTTTTCTTGTATTCAAGACATTTTGTATATTGATACAATTTGGGATATTTATCTTGCTGCCTTTTATAGTTCTACCTCTTGTCTTGACACTTATACTCTACCTCTATTTTAGGGATTTACATGTATGTATATGTAAATAGTTATATTGTTTAAGTATTTGTTCCTGCTTTACTCAGGAAAGTTTTAATCAGTCTTTTTTAGCTAAGTTCCCGAGTATTACAGATTATCTTCACTCACATTTCCTGTACTTATGAGATTAGTCAGATATAGATGCTTAATCTTCAATCACTTCATAGACATGCAGAACATGGCATTTAAATGTTTTAATATTAGTACTCCATTGACATGAGACACTGTTGCTCCTGACAGCACCGTGCACTTTCCCGAAAATATGTTGGACACTGTTGTTGCTCCTGCTGGAGTTCAATCTCGCCTCAGCTAATGGCCTTTTGGGCATAGAATTGCCCCCACCTTGACCACTGATTTGGACACGCAGTCCTATGTGCTTGCAGGAGACAAATATAGAAGACTGCTTGACCTTGCCAAGTCAGGGTAAGACAGCCATCCTACCTCCCTGCTGTTGTTGTGGTCTGTCAAGTTCTCTTGGCCTTAGCCAAATCTGGGTGTACCAACGTTGCTATGAGACCTAGGGTGACTGTTCAGGTGGCTTGCTGTTTCTGTCCTTGCTGCACCTTTTGGAAGTTGTCCATCCGCATTTCCTGTCTACTCTAGTATTGTTAATTTCCTTCTCAGGTCTTGGTGAGGTTGAAGATTAAACTATCACAACTATTATTCTCTCTTTTTAGTTAGATATATTAGGTACTAGACTTACGTTTTCCAGCTTAGGACAACTCTATTGTAAACTCCATTATGCCCTCACCCTAGGACTAGATATGTAGGTCATTTTGTTCTCGATTTTCCTTTTCTTAGAGCACACTTGTTATTCACTGTTTTGTATATAGTTTTGTATTAAGCCTAAATCTTTCTTTAGACTACAAGGGGAATTGTAGTGAGATAGTTGTGACACTGACCACGCCCAATGGGGGGTGGAGCCATGGGCGGAGTGACCTGTCGAAGGAGGTCAGAGGGGGCCAGGAAAGGCGCTCTCTTTCTGGCCTGACTCGGACAGGAAATGATCGGGTTGAATTTCCTGGTGTTCATCGGTCTAGGTTGTAAGTTATTTCTCCCTGAATAGACATCTATTCGGCCTATTTGTTTATCCTGATCCTTATTTACCATGATAGGCCAGCTTGATTCTAGGGAAAATAACCAAGAAAAGTAAAGGGGAACGTAGTGACCAAAATTAGGCCTGACACAAGCAGAGGTCACTCCAGCAGAAGAGGTTCTGGGTACATCACCTGGACAATATCTTGCATGAGTGATACATTTCAGGCTAAGCCATTTAACGAGGAGTTGGGAACTATTATAATTTATTTTAATCAAGTTTGTTCCCACTAGAAAATGTAAGAATATGAGTTTTACTGTCAGGCACTCAAGGAACTTAGAACAGGAGTCAATGGAGAATCTTGAGGCAGGACCAAATGCTGAGACATTGGAGGAACACTTGTTACTGGCTTGCTCAGTATAGATACCTCAATTCTTTTATAACCTACAACCACATTTTCGAGTGTGGCACACACCACTGAGCCAATGGCCCTCTCTGATCATTTATTAATCAAGAGACTGTTCTATATGGTTTCCTACAGGCCAATTTCTTTAAGGCATTTCTCAAATCAGATTTCCCTCTTCTCAGGTAACTCTAGATTTGTCAAGTTGGCAGGAATTAATTACAGCCAGATTCCACAGCGGCCTGAAGAAAGAAATTGGTCCAAATACCAAGATCTACATTGTGTTTAATTTGTGGATGATAAAAATCAAATATTATGGAGCTAGGAAATGTGTGTCAGAGTTCAAGTTTCTGCAAATGGATCCAGAAATTATCCTGCATGAAGATGTAAAGGAGAAGCCCATGCTGCAATTGGTACCATGGGTGGAGAGAATGAAAGAACCATGAAATACCTCTCATGCAAAGCTGTATGGGTGTAGTAAAGACAGCTCAAGAAACAGACAGTATGCTACAGTCAAAAGAGATTAATAACATTAGGCCCTTTGAAAGCAAAATGACTTCCTCATGTCATTATGTGATAGGGAGATATGGAGCTGCTGGATTTGGGGATTATCCTCATAAGAGTTTTCTTTAGTCTGCTCTTGCCTTGATATGTCCACATCATCCTTTCTATTATGATAATAATTACTCTTTTTCATTTTATTTTAGCAGTATGTGAGTAGATTTATTATTATTCATGTTCTCACCATTGAAAAACTGGCCTGAGTTCCAAAAGAGACTTGTATGTCTGTAAAACTTTGTGACTGCTAAAGAGTATGGATAATTTTATAAATCGCATAAATTTATTTTTTCATTGAAATGGCCTTTAATACTATGGACACCAAGAATTATGAGATGATAGCCTTGTCTCAAAGGTAGTATGATTGGGGTTAATGTGATTGCTCAGTGGTATGTATGTTTGCTATCTAATATAAAGGGAAGTGAAACCCAGTGATACTGAATGTAAAAGAAGAAAAATGAGTCAGAGCTGAATGGGCTGTGGGCACAGATTGTCACTCCTGAGACTTTTTTGATCTGCAGGGGCCACAATCAACTAGGACCCGATTCAGTCCCAGAGTTACAATTTTACCAAGTATTCCTGTAGGTCTATAGGCATAGGCACAGAAGAAAGGAAAGGAAAAGCTCAAATCCATCCCTTCTGCCTGCAGAGGTTAGTACTCAACTAACCACCATCTGTGACTCTACCCAGCACCATGGCTCTTCCTTATTGGGAACCATTGTGGCGTGAAGGTACAGGGTAGGGAGTTGGGAAGAGAGGCAGAAATAGACTGGTTTTTGGGCTGGAGAGAGGTACATCTAGATAGGTGAGGGTGGAAAGGAATAGGATGATGTGAATGGTCAAAAAGCCACCTTAGTCAAGGCAGGTGTTTGTGCCTGGTAGTTGGCCAAGTGTTCAATCTTGATCTAGGACCTAGTGCTGCCATTGAGACCTCTGTTGATGACTGTGGCTCCTGTCATCACTGTGTGCTGTACAGAGGCCTATGGTCTGAGGTTACACCTGGATCCATGTTGGCATCCAAGGCCCATGCTGACACACCAATTTGGGTAGCCTACACAGCATCCTGGGGACATGGTGACAACTTAGCTCTGGCTGCTGTCTAGGAGCATGTCTGCATCCATGGTTCTGCATCAGCGTCTGTGCTGCTGTCCAAGTCCCATGTTACCACAAGGGCTTTTGTTCATGCCTGGGGTATGTGCCACAACAAGTAACCATGTTAGTGACCAAGGGCTGTGACTCTGGTGGTGCCAGGCCAATTTGAGTAAGCCAGGGCTGTCACCTGGGACCATGGTATTTTCTGGACCAGGACCTTGACCATGGGCTTTGTATGTGTCTGTGGTTCGATAATAGTGAGGGGTAGATTGATGCCCTTGGCAAATGATGCCACCAAGGGCCATATAGATGCCTGGAGTCTGAGCTGTAACATGTGATCATGAGTGAGTTCAAGAGCCATGGGGCCACTGGGGACCTTCTTATCTTAGTGTCCTCTGCTGTAACCCAAAGCCATGGTGTCATCCACGCCAGTGCTGCTTCTTAGGTTGATATTTGGTCTTGGACCCTACAGTTCCAGGGTCTCAGTTGCTGTTTGGGGATGTTGCATTCACAGAGTATTATGACGATGACCAGGTTGGTCATCAACTTCAGACAATGTCTGTATACTAGGACTATGTTACACCCAAGAGTATGCTGATTTAGAAGGCAGGCACTGTCACCTAGAGCCACAGAAACAGCCAGATACAAGCTGCTAATCAGAGCCATATCTGGGTCGATGGATTTGTATGTAGAGTCCAGGGGTAGGGGGAGATGTCCATATTTTCAGATGTCACCAAGGGCCCTAAAGTTGGCAGGGTTCTAGCTAGCCACCTGTGACCATGTTGATACCTGGGAGAACATGCTGCAAATAGGGGCATGCTGATATATTTTTCAGGCCAAAGGTACTTCTGACTACCATGTCTGGACCATAGTCCTGATCCAACTTGGGTTTGTAGTGACATCCATTGCCTGTGTAAGAATGAGGGTCATTGGAACCATGCTGTGCTGAGCCAGCCATGTTCGTCACAAATACAGAGATGGTTTCTCCTGCCCATCCCTGGATATTGCAGCAGGCAAGTTGACCCTACCCTTCAGGGGAGATCTTGCCACCACACCAAGGAAAGATGATGGAAATCCTCACAATACTCACACATCTCACCTTGGAAGCAACTAGAGCTGGCACTGTGGTCAGGGAGACAGGTGAACTTAGACTACATGTGAGAAGGAGAGCAAACATATATACTCCCCCTCCCAAGTCAGCCATGGGGTGGCATGGATAAGGGAAAATTCCATCACACCCTCATCTATTACTCCCTGTGGCAGGTGAGAGAGCTGGGCCTGAGGTGACAAGATGGGAGAGGTAGTCCTGACCCTCACTGGCTTCAGTGAATGATAAAGTAGCCTCTGCTTCTAGTCTGGCAACACAGTAGAGCTCATCCTGTTTTTGGTTCCCAGGTGAGCCAGCCCTGAGGGTTTGAAAGCAAAAGAGCTGACACTTGTGAAGAAAAGATGTCCCCCATCTGTCCTCTGCTACCTGTGACAGTGAAAGAGATGGCCCCAGAGTCATGAGAGTGAGTGAACTGGCTAGCACTTCCCTACACCAGCTACAGCACTCAGGAGAGTGGGCACTAGACCAGCTAGAGCAGATGGGAGATGGGGCACTATAACAGATACAGCACACAGGACAGTGGGCCCTATGACAGCAACAGCACACAGGAGAGTGGGCCATGCAACTCACCTGGGAAGTACACTAGAGCTGACCCTGTTATCAGGGTTTGTGGTGAGTCAGCCTTGAGGGATTAAGAGCAGGAGAGCTCTACCTCCCTTCTTAGGAGAGAGAGCCTTGCACTTTTCCTTGGAAAAACAGTAGAGCTGACCCTGGTGGTAGGAGTGAGGTGGAGCTGGATCTGAGGGCCCGAGAGCAGGAGAACTTGCCCTGATCCTTGCTGCAGGCTGCATTGGGTGAGATAGCATAAGCAGTGCTGGAGAGCTCACCCAGGTAGTGACGAGGAGGGAAAGCTCATGAGCTGAGCAACACAACTACCATTAGAACCAGAATCAGGGATATGAGTTAGCTCACCCCAGTATCCACCAAATCCATGAAATGTTGGAGCATGTGAAGGGGACTGTTCTACAGACCCGAAACAGCAGTAGCTTCATTGCACAGGACAACAAAAGCATATTCAAGAAGATTCCCCTGAGAGACCATTATGAGTGTTGTTATAGACACCTGAGGCCTCAAGGAAGATCTTCTGGTTGTGGCAATGAACACTTGGAAGTGAAGATGAATAAAGGGTAAACTGTGTCTCAATGGGCCACGCTACAGATTCCACAAGAATTCTTCTTTCTTTTTTTTTTTTTTTTCCTTTTTTAATGTTTGCCTGTTTTTGTTGTTATTGTGTTTTGTTTCTTTGTTTTGTTTGGTTATTGTTTCTTCTTTTAAATTTGGTTTTCTTATGAGGAGGAGTTTGCAATTTAGAGGTGATAGGGAGATTAATGGAATCAGAGGGCATTATGAGAAATCAATAAGAGTAAAAGAAAATAAAACTAATTTTAAGAAATATGAGTGAGATCTCCATACCTCTCATTCCATCAGAGAACACTGGAACTGTGTAGCTATTTGTGATATTCACATAGCCCAGTGTACAAGATAGCCTTTCTAGTCCATGAAACATTACATACTGTCCACACAAAGAAGTTCAGGTCTGGATATTGGGAATCTATTTCCCATACTAAGTTGCCTAGACCCAGTCTTGGTGCAGTGGAAGAAGCTTGGTCCTGCCTCAACTTGGTGTGCCATACTTTGTTGATGACAATTGAAGACTTTCCCTTTCTGAATGGAGACTAAGGAGTAGAGGGTGGGATATAGGGAAATTGAGGGGTAGGGGAGATACACAGAAGAGAGCAGTGAGGGGAAACTGTAATCAGGGTATGAAATTTTCCCTCTTTAAACCAAAGTATATAAGGGTCTCCAGAAACAATAGAGGTTACTTTTCTTTGTTTAGGTATCACCCTTCTTACAAATCTTCTTTCACTTGGTATTTGTCGAGTTTATTTTTGCAACATGTATGCAGTACAGTGCATTTAAGGCTGTAGTTCACGATGCTCTGACTAAGTTCAGCACAAAAGGGAAAATGCTATTCTTAGCAGGACTTTCTTTCTCTGCCTAACCTTATTTGAAATCTATCTCTAGGCTCACATACCTGACCTTATTTAGAGCATAACTTAACAAAGAGCACCTGGAAACTCATTATGACTATGCTTAACTTTTCCATTCTTCCTATGTGCACTGGTATTTGAATTGATGCATCATGAATGATTATTTATCCACTATTATAACACATATGAAAAATAAGTGTATTCTCTTCTTTTTTTTGTCCTCCTCTCCCCACTGACTAAAGGTATATAATCTAGTGGCATTGCTTTACTAAATGAGCTGTCTCTACACCCACAGCTAAACACTCCTGTAATCCAGTTGTAGACAGAGAATACTAATGAGCAAAGGAGTCAAGACAAGGATGGAGAGACCCACAGAGACAGCTGACTTGAACAAGAGGGGAGCTCAAAACCCCACTGTGATAGCTGGGAAAACAGCATAGGAACAAAGCAGATTCCATGAACTTGGTTGTTAGTTGGGAGTATGTGGCAGTCTATGGGTCCTCTGGTAGTGGAACTGTATTTATTCTTAGAATACAAATGGAGTTTGGCAGCCCATTCCACATAGAGGGATGCTACCTCGGCCTAGAATCATATGGGAGGTCCTAAACTCTGCTCCAAAAGATGTGCCAGACTACGAAGCTCAACCATGAAAGACCTCGTCCTTTCTGAGGAGAAGAAAAGGGGGTAGCATTGGGTTTGTGTGGGGAACAGAGGAGGATGGAAGAATGCAGGAACTTGATTCAAATACACAGCAACCTTGTTTCAAATTTATATGTTAAAATTACTGAAAAACAACGGAGCAGTTTCTCTGAAGCTGAGATCTGGAAGTACTTTCTGCAATGCTCATAGCTGTCTGAAACATGCTTGCTGCTTCTGCTCCCGTTGCCTTCATGGACCTGTGTTGAAGGTAAAAGGAGACCCATAAACATGCATTTCCTCATTATTGGCCTGCTACTGCTTATTGGAAATATCTGAATACATAATAATGGCCTTCAGAGCTCAACATGTGAAAACATTCAGAGAAAGGTGCACTTGAGAAATACTGAGGAGGAAGTAATTTAGACAGACTCAGTGGATCAAGTTGATGCTTTACTTAGAATGAGTTGATTACTACAGGAGTTTTGCATGTGAACAGGAAATTTCTTCAAAAACCTTCTGATAGAGGCTGCAAATGAAGGAGTCCCCACTTCAGGCCTCTTGATTAAGCACTATGCAAGCATGCTTGGTCTTCACCACACTCTGTAGTTTCAGTGAGCTTATCTCAGAGAGAAAGGAGATCACACCAGGACCCCCAAAGGAGGGCCTCTGCTAAAGAAAGAGACCTCAGCTGAGAGTTCCAGTTTCCAGGGAGATCCGACTATCCTGCAAAAACTTCCCAAGTTTCAGCTCAGCCTTTGTCCTCTTCTGCCAGCCATTGGCTAGAGGTGAGTCTGGGCCCAATTGGGGCTGCCTCTCGCCTACAACCGAACTCCCTGGTTTGACCCCTGATCCCACTGCTCCTGTGTCCTGTCCCCATTGAGAGCACCCTTGGAGCTCTGATACACACCCACCCATCCCCCCACTGCAAGCCTGCCTCTACCACCCTGTGCCCTACCCTGCCCACTGTCCTGCTGCTCTGGTTGAGCACTTGGACAGAGGGTGGAGCCAACATTCCACCCTACTTAGGAGACTTCTCGGATCAACTCTGAACAAAGGAGACCTGCCTATCCACGCGGAACCACCCGTAATTTACACCTGCTTGGTCTCTCACCCCAACTCCAGTGCTCTGGGCCCCTCCCAGCCACGGGTCCACTCTGAGTTCCCACCGGCAAGATCCCTGATCCCCAAAGCAGGACCTCTGCTAAAGAAAGAGGCCTCAGCTGGAGAATTCCAGTTTCCAGTGAGATCCAACTATCCTGCAAAAACTTCCCAAGTTATATCTCAGCCTTTGTCCTCTTCCACCAGCCATTGGCTAGAGCCATTGGCTAGAGGCATCTTCTACTGGATCCTCAGCCGTGACCAGAAACCTGGGTACCTGTCTGCGGAGACACCTCCTATAAAGCTTCGACCAACCAGAGCTACAGATATTGAATCTCTGACCCACATAAGCCCACTGGGGAGGAACCATAGAGAGAGGGGGAGACCCCAGTAACACCTACTGGAAGATGTTATGGGAAGACGGCAATACAAGAAAACACCTAACAACAGAAAGGCAAGCATGACACCACCAGAATCTAGGGAATCTACACCAACTAGAATGGAATACAATAACAAAACAGAGGAAGCAGAAGGGAAAGACTTAAAAATTAACTTCATAAATATGATAGAGGCCCTCAAAGAAGATTTGAGAAAATCCCTTAAAGAAATTGAAGAAAAAAAAAACAAAAAAGTGGAATAAATGAACAAACTCCTTAAGGAAAGTAAAGAAAGTACAGAAAACCAAGAAAAAACAGTTAAGCAGGTGAAGGAAATGGTTCAGGACTTGAAAACTAAAACAGAGAAAATAAAGGCAACACAAACTGAAGGACTGCTGGAAATAGAAAAACTAGGCAAAAAATTGGGAAATACACGCACAAGCATAACCAACAGAATTCAAGAGATGGAAGAGAGAATCTCAGGCACAGAAGATAAAATAGAAGAAATTGGAAAGGAAGAAGTCAAACTGTCTCTATTTGCAGATGATATGATAGTTTACATAAGCGACCCAATAAACTCTACCAGGGAACTCCTACAGCTGATAAACACCTTCAGCAAACTAGCAGGATACAAGATAAACTCAAAAAAAAAAAAAAATCAGTAACCCTACTTTTTTCAGACGACAAAGAGGCAGAGAATGAAATCAAAGAAACATCACACTTTACAATAGCCACAAGCAATATAAAGTATTTTGGTATAACGCTTACCAAACAAGTAAAAGACCTATATAATAAGAACTTTGTGGCTCTAAAGAAAGAAATTAAAGAAGATAACAGAAAATGGAAAGAACTCACATGCTCTTGGATAGGTAGGATAAACATAGCAAAAATGGCAATCTTGCAAAAACGCAATCTACAGATTCAATGAAATCCCCATTAAAATCCCACCCCAATTCTTCACCGACCTTGATAGGATAATAATCAACTTTATATGGAAAAACAAAAGACCCAGGATAGCCAAAACAACCCTATACAATAAAAGAACTTCAGGAGGCATCACCATTCCTGACTTTAAGCTCTACTACAGAGCTATAGTTATGAAAACAGCCTGGTATTGGCATAAAAATAGACAGGTAGACCAATGGAATCTAATTGAAAATCCTGATATTAACCCACACACATGATTTTTGACAAAACAGGTAAAATTATACAATGGGGTGAAGACAGCATTTTCAATAAATGGTGCTGGCTCAATTGGATGAGGGTGTGTAGAAGACTGCAGATAGACCCATGTCTTTCGCCATACACAAAACTCAAGTCCAAATGGATCAAAGACCTCAACATCAATACAGCCACATTGAACCTCTTAGAAGAGAAAGAAGGATGTACCCTTGAACAAATTGGTATAGGACACTGTTTCCTTAACATAAATCCAGAGGCATAGACACTGAGAGCAACAATTAATAAATGGGATCTCTTCAAACTTAGAAGCTTCTGTAAGGCAAAGGACACAGTGTACAAGTCCAAACAGCAGCCCACAGACTGGGAAAAGATGTTCACCAATCCTATAACCGACAAAGGGGTGACCTGCAAAATACACAAAGAACTCAAGAAATTAGTCAACAAAACACCAAATAACCCTATTAAAACTTGGGTACAGAACTGAAGAAAAAATTCTCAATAGAGGAAATCAAAAAGGCTGAAAGACAATTAAGAAAGTGCTCCACATCCTTAGCTATCAGGAGAATGCAAATCAAAACAACTTTGAGATACCATCTTACTCTTCCAGAATGGCTAGAATTAGTATGAGATAACCCAGTCACAAAAAGAGGAACATAGTATATTCTCACTCATATATGGATTTTAGACCTAGAGCAAAGGATCACCAGCCTATAATTCACACCACCAGAGGAACTAGGATACAAGGTGTATTCTAAGAGATTCATAAAAAGTCCCTTACAGAACCAGGAAGGGACAAGGCTCCCAACGCACAGGGGAAGTGGGGGGGGCAGTGAATGGAGAGAGAAGTAGAACAATGCAACAGGGAGGAGAGGAAAACACATGCGACCAGGAAGATTGAGCCCAGTTAGGAATAGAAGACAGGAGAGAGAGAGAGAGAGAGAGAGAGAGAGAGAGAGAGACAGAGAGACAGAGAGACAGAGAGACAGAGAGACAGAGAGACAGAGAGACAGAGACAGAGAGAGAATAAATAGGGAGCCAATATTGGTTTGAAGATACAATTGAACACAAAGAAAGGTCTAGAGACTACAGACTGCCTCCAACTAACAATTTGAGCTTCCGTGGAAAGGCTACCATAAATGCCCTTCTCAGATGTTGAGATCAACAACTAACTTATCCATGGAGACCTCATCTAATGCCTGTTGGAAACAAGAGCAAACACCCACACATAAACACTGAGTCGAAGGAGAACTCAGATGCAGATGGAAAGGACAAGACCAGTCTTCAGAAACACATAGATACAGCTTACCTGAGCAAGAAGGAGTTAACGGGCTGCCACACTGATAGCTGGGAAGCCAGCATGGAACTGACTCAGGCCCCCCTGAATAAGGGTCTCAGCCAGAAGGACTGAGCAGTCTAAGGGACCTCAGACAGTGGAGCCAGGATGTATCCCTGGTGCAAAAAAGGACCTTGATAACACATGCCCCATGGAGGGATAACTGCATTAATCTAGAGACAGGAGAGAAGCCCTAGTCCCTACTTCTCATGACCTGTCAGATCAACATGACCCCAACTGGATGGCATTCCCCTACATATGGAATTGGGGTGGGGGGATGGGAGGGGAGTGTGGTTAGGGTGCATGTGGGAGGACATAGAGGGTAAAAGGGAGGAAGGGAGAGAGGGAGGGAGGTAGAGGGAACCGGGATCGACATGTAAAATAACAAATTAAAAAAAAATGCTCTGACTCCAAAATTTAAGTTCAAGGACCAGTTACTGGGGAAAAGGATTTCTATTTTTGTTTCCACAGAAAATGAAAAGCTGTGGATTCCTCCCAGACTAATGTGGTTTGATCAAGCCAGACCACCTGAAACAGAGCACCAAGTGATACTATATTCAAAACAGCTGGACAAAGCAGCCTTGCAGACTACAGTCAGGATTTCTGCATCTTCTTAGAATTCCCCATGACAGCACCCCTTACCAGCAGGAAGTAGTTTAGAAAGAACGATGTCCACATTCCCAAATATCATTGTCTATAAATGTTTGTTTTCATTTAAATGGACTTGGTTATTAAAAAAAAGAAGATCACACAGAAGGGTGACATAATGGCTGTCAGAACACCAACTGGGAACACAACAGTATAGTGCTTTTCTATCAAGGCTTCTTTTTTTGACTGGAAATTCAGGTGGAAATTTGAGAGTTGTTTGGCCATAATGATCTGCAAAGTGGTTCCAGCTCACAGAAACAAATGTGAAGTGGCTGCTTACACACAGATTGAAGACAGAGACCTTGTAGCAATATATCTGCAGTTCCACAAATGGGTCTCTCATGCAGCTGATCTTAATAGCGATTGCACCAAAAATCAGGACTATGAGCTTCATCAAAATTGCCCACAATATCAGAGTTTGTGCATACTGAAATTCAGGTGAAATGGTCCAGGTGGAATTGATAGGAGTATGCCCCAGCATCTTAACTACAGTGCCTGAGACTTTATACTCTTGAAGGTAACAAGCTTCCCACAGGCCAAACAACACAAAGACCTTGTTGTCCAATTCCCACAGGCACCAGCATTGGCTGTTTGCAATGACTATTTCAAACACCAGTGCAAATATGCTGCTAAGGAGTTTGGTCAGCTTGTAGATGTACTTCATTTTGGTGGTAAATCTGAAGGTGAAATTGAATAAAGCTATTGTCAAATCAGGAACACAAGGGAAATGGAAAATCAAAATGAGTCCTCTTTTACAGAGCATTCACTCTCATACCTTGTCCTTACTATCACAGATTTGTGTGTATGTAGTCTATGCATATATATTATGGTTCACCATACTACAGACAAGAATAGAAGAAGCCCTGAACTCTATGAATAAACCAAAAGATCTCTCTATAGAGGTTTTGTTTACCAATTTCACTGTATTTGTCAAAAGGTGAAATGTATTTGTTGACTAAGAATATTTTTCTTCTTTTACACATTCCTATTTTTAAATAATTAATTAATCTAAACTGAGTAAGAAATTTGACATTTTCTGTTCATAAATCTGGTGGACTTAGCTTCCAATTTCACTATTAATAACTTCTTTCAACAAATAATGAAGACTTAGCCCAAGTAACAACACTGTATTCATTTTGTTCACCCTTCATATTTTAAGTTTGATGTGATAAGACTTCAGAAATGGCCTTACAGTTAAGAACACTGGCTTCTCTTTCAGAGATCCTTAATTCAATTCCCACATAAATATGGCTGCTCATAATTGTCTACAACTGTTGTCCTATGAGATCCAATGCCCTCTTTTGGTGTATACACACAGACAATGCTCCCTATAAAATCAATCAATAATATATTTTAAAAGGTCTATGTGAGATAGATGGTGGCAGCACAACCCTTTAATCCCAGTACTTAGGTTGCAGAGGCAGGCACATCTATGTTAATTAACATCTATTTTAATTCACATTGAGTTCCAGGATAGCCAGGCTTACAAAGAGTAACCCTGTCTGGAAAAACAAGAAAGAAAAACAGAAAAAAGATACATGTCATTTTGTTTGTTTTGACTTTTCCATTTTTTTTCAGATTTTTTTTATTTATTTTATATAACCAAGTCCATTTAAATGAAAACAAACATTTATAGACAATATTTGGGGATTTGGGTGTTGTTCTTTCCAAACTACTTCCTGCTGGTAAGGGGCACTGTCATGGGGGATTCCAAGAAGATTCAGAAATCATGGCTGTAGTCTGTAAGGCTGCTTTGTCCAGCTGTTTTGAATGTAGGATCACCTGGTACTCTGCTTCAGGTGTTCTGGCTTGATCAAACCACATTAGTCTGGGAGGAATCCACAGCTTTTCATTTTCTGTGGAAACAAAAATAGAAATCCTTTTCCCCAGTAACTGGTCCTTGAACTTAAATTTTGGAGTCAAAGCATTTTTTTTTAAATTTAATTTATTATTTTGCATGTCGATCCCAGTTCCCTCTCCCTCCCTCCTTCCCTCTCTTTTACCCTCTCTGCCCTCTCACATGCACTCTAACCACCCCCTCCCATCCCCCCACCCAAATTCCATATGTAGGGGAATGCCATCCAGTTGGGGTCATGTAGATCTGACAGGTCATGTGAAGTAGGGACTAGGGCTTCTCTCCTGTCTCTGGGTTAAGGCAGTATCCCTCCATGGGGGATGTGTTCACAAGGACCTTTTGTGCACCAGGGATACATCCTGGTTCCACTCTCTGAGGTGCCTTAGACTGCTCAGTCCTTCTGGCTGAGACCCACATTCAAGGGGGCCCTGAGTCAGTCCCATGCTGGATTCCCAGCTATCAGTCTGCTGGCCCCTTAGCTCCTCCTTGTTCAGATAAGCTGTCTCTATGTGTTTCTGCTGCCTGGTCTTATCCTCTCCATCTGCATCTGAGTTCTACTTCGACTCAGTGTTTATGTGTGGGTGTTTGCTCCTGTTTACAACAGGCATTAGTTGAGGACTGCATGGATAAGTTAGTTGTTGATCTCACTCTCCAGGAAAGGCATTTATGGTAGCCTTTCCACGGAAGCTCAAATTGTTAGTTGGAGGCAGTCTTATAGTCTCTAGATCTTTCTTTGTGTACAATTTTATCTACAAACCAATATTGGCTCCCTCTTTTATGTTCTCTCTCTCTCTCTCTCTCTCTCTCTCTCTCTCTCTCTCTCTCTCTGTCTGTCTCTCGTCTTCTATTCCTAACCAGGCTCAATCTTCCTGGTCGTACATGTTTTCCTTTCCTCTCCCTCATTTTCTCATACATCTCTATCCATTCGCTGCCCCCCCACTTCCCCTGTGCTCTGGGGGACTTGTCCCTTACCAGTTCTGTGAGGGACTTTATATGAATCTCTTAGAATATACCTTATGTCCTAGTACCTCTGGAGGTGTGAATTATAGGCTGGTGATCCTTTGCTCTAAGTCTAAAATCCATATATGAGTGAGTACATACAGTATTCCTCATTTTGTGGCTGGGTTACCTCATTCAGAATGGATTCTTCAAGTGCCATCCACTTTCATGCGAATTTCAAGATACCATTATTTTTTTTCTGCAGAGTAGTATTCCATTGTGTAGATGTGCCACATCTTCATTAACCATTCTTCAATTGAGGGGCATCTAGGTTCCTTCCAGGTTCTTGCTATTATAAATAGTGCTGCTATGAGCATAGTTGAACACATGTTTTTGTTGCATGGATGTGAATCATTTGGGTATATGCCTAAGATGGGAATTACCCAGTCCTGTGGTAAACTAATTTTCATTTTCCTGAGGAAAGGCCATACTGATCTCCAATATGGCTATATAAGTTTGCATTCCCACCAGCAGTGGAGGAGTGTTCCACTTTCTCCACATCCTCTCCAACATGAGTTGTCATTGGTGTTTCCAATTTTAGCTATTCTGGCAGGAGTAAGATGGTATCTCAAAGTTGTTTTGATTTGCATTTCCCTGATAGCTAAGGATGTGGAGCACTTTCTTAAATGTCTTTAAGCCTTTTTGATTTCCTCTATTAAGAATTATTTCTTCAGGTCTGTATCCCATTTTTAATAGGGTTATTTGGTGTTTTGTTGACTAGTTTCTTGAGTTCTTTGTATATTTTGGAGATCAACATTTGTCATATATAGGATTGGTCAAAATCTTCTCCCAGTGTGTGGGCTGCCTTTGGTCTTGTCCACTGTATCGTTTGCCTTACAAAAGCCTCTAAGTTAGAAGAAGTCCCATTTATTAATTGTTTCTCTCAGTGTATGTGCCCCTGGAGTTATGTTCAGGAAGCAGTCTCCTATACCAATTTATTCAAGGGTACCTCCTATATTGTCTTCTAAAAAGTTTAATGTGCCTGGATTGATGTTGAGTTCTTTGATCCATTTGGACTTTAGTTTTGTGTATGGCGACAGTCATGGGTCTATCTGAATTCTTCTACACACCTCATCCAATTGTGCCAGCAACATTTGTTGAAGATGCTGTCCTTGCCCCATCGTATAATTTTAGCTGTTTTGTTGAAAATCAGTTGTTAATAGGTGTGTGGGTTAATGTCAGGATTTTCAATACGATTCCATTGGTCTACTTGTCTGTGTTTATGCCAATACCAGGCTGTTTTCATAACTATAGCTCTGTAGTAGAGCTTAAAGTCAAGAATGGTGATGCCTCCTGAAGTCCTTTTATTATATAGGGTTGTTTTGAGTATCCTGGGTCTTCTGTTTTTCCACATAAAATTGATTATTATCCTTTCAAGGTCACTGAAGAATTGTGGTGGGATTTTAATGTGGATTGCATTAAATCTGTAGATTGCTTTTGGCAAGATTGCCATTTTTACTAGGTTTATCCAAGAGCATGGGACATCTTTCCATTTTCTGGTATCTTCTTTAATTTCTTTCTCTAGAGCCACAAAGTTCTTATTATATAGGTCTTTTAGTTGTTTGGTAAGTGTTACAATAAGATACTTTATTTTGCTTGTGGCTATTGTAAAGGGTGATGTTTCTCTGCTTTCTTCCTCTCTCTTTGTCGTCTGAAAAAGGTAAGACTACTGATTTTTTTGAGTTTATCTTGTATCCTGCTTGTTTGGGGAAGGTGTTTATCAGCTGTAGGAGTTCCCTGGTAGAGTTTATTGGGTTGCTTATGTAAACTATCATATTATCTGCAAATAGAGACAGTTTGACTTCCTCCTTTCCAATTTGGATCCACTTGATCTCCTTTTGTTGTCTTATAGCATTAGCTAGAACTTCTAGTACAATATTGAAGAGAAATGGAGAGAGAGGGCAGCCTTGTCTTGTTCCTGATTTTCAAGGAATTGGCTTAAGTTTCTCTCCATTCAGTTTGATGTTGGCAGTTGGTTTGCTGTATATTGCTCTTATGTTTATGTATGTTCCTGTTACCCCTGACCTCTCCAAGACCTTTATCATCTAGGGAATTAATCACATGGTTTTTCTTTTTCTGTTTGTTTATATGATGGATCACATTGATAGATTTACGTATGTTAAACCATCCCTGCATTGCAGGGATGAAGCCTACTTGGTCATGGTGGATGATTTCTCTGATGTATTCTTGAATTCGGTTTGCCATTATTTCATTGAGTATTTTTGCATCAATGTTCATCAGTGATATTGGTTTGTAATTTTATTTTTAGTTGTGTCTTTGTGAGGCTTGCGTACCAAGGTTATTGTGGCCACATGAAAAGAGTTTGGCAATGAACCTTCTGTTTCTATCTTGTTTAAGGAGTAGTGGTATTAGTTCTTCCTTGAATGTCTGGTAGAATTCTGCATTGAATCCATCTGGCCCTGGACTTTTTTTGGTTGGAAGGCTTTCGATGACTGCTTCTATTTCATTGCGGGTTATAGGTCTATTTAAGTTGTTTGTCTGTTCTTGACTTAATGTTGGTAAGTGATAGTTATCCAGAAACTTGTCCATTTCCTTTGAATTTTCAATTTTTGTGGAATACAGATTTTCAAAGTATGACCTGAAAATTGTCTGTTTTTCCTCTATGTCTGTTGTTATGTTCTCCATTTCGTTTCTGATTTTGTTAATTTGCATGTTCTGTCTTTGCTTTTTCGTTAATTTGGATAAAGGTTTGTCTATCTTGTTGGTTCTCTCAAAAAAAAAAAAAAAAAAAAAAAAAACAAAAACATCTCTTTGTTGCATTGATTTTTTGTATTGTTTTCCTGGTTTCTATTTTGTTGATTTCAGCCCTCAAGTTGATTATTTCCTGGCATCTACTCCTGCGGGGTGAATTCGCTTCTCTCTGTTCTAAGGTTTTCAGTTGGGCTGTTAATTCTCTTATGTGACTATCCTCTGTGTTCTTCATATGGGCACTTAGTGCAATGAACTTCCCTCGTAGCACTGCTTTCAAGGTGTCCCATAAGTTCGGGTATGTTGTATCCTCATTCTCGTTGAATATTAGAAAGTCTTTAATTTATTTCTTTCTTTATTTCTTCTTTGACCCAGGAGTGGTGCAATTGCACATTGTTCAGTTTCCATGAGTTTGCAGGTTTTCTGCTATTTGTGCTGTTGTTGAATTCCAATTTTAAAGCTTGATGGTCCTATAAGATACAGGGAACTATTCCTATTCTCTTGTATCTGTTGAGGTTTGTTATGTCACCTAGTATGTGGTTGATTTTAGAGAAGGTTCTATGTGGAGCAGAGAAGAAGTTATATTCTTTTGTCTTTGGATGGAATGTTCTATACATGGCTGTTAACCCCAGTTGAGATATAACTTCTGTTAATTCTTTTGTTTCTTTGTTGAGTTTCTGATTTGTGGTCCTATCTAGTGTTGAGAGTGGTGTATTGAAGTCTCCCACTATAAGTGTGTGAGGTTTTATATGAGCTTTGAGTTTTAGTAGTGTTTCTTTTACGAATGTGGGTGACTTTGTATTAGGGGCATAGATGTTCAGAACTGAGACTTTGTGTTGATGGATTTCTCCTGCGATGAATATGAAATGACCGTCTTCATCTCTTTTGATTAATTTTGGTTTGAAGTCTAACTTGTTAGATATTAGGATAGCTACGACTGCTTGCTTCTTATTTCCATTTGATTGGAAAATCTTTTCACAACCCTTTACCCTGAGGTAATGTCTATCTTTGAAGCTAAGATGTGTTTCTTGTATGCAGCAGAAGGATGGATTCTGTCTTCGTATCCATTCTGTTAGCCTGTGTCTTTTTATAGGTGAGTTAAGACCATTAATGTCGAGGGTGAGTAAGGACCATTGATTGTTGATGCTTGTTTGATTTAGGTTTGTTGTTGGCAGTGGTATTGTGAATATATTAGTTCTGCTTCACCCTTGGTATCTGGTGTAGTTGGATTATCTGTTGCCTACATTTTTGTGGGCGTAGTTACCTTCCTTGGGTTGGAGTTTTCCCTTCCAATACTTTCTGTAGGGCTGGATTTGTAGATACATATTGGGAAAATCTGGTTTTGTCATTAAATATCTTGTTCTCTCCATCTATATTGATTGAGAGTTTTGCTGGATATAGTAGCCTAGGCTGGCATCCGTGTTCTCTTAATACTTTTAGAACGTCTCTCCAGGACCTTCTGGCCTTGAGGGTTTCCATGGAGAAGTCAGGTGTAATTTTGATAGGTCTGCCTTTATATGTTACCTGTCCTTTTTCCTTCGCTGCTCTTAATATTCTTTCTTCATTCTGTATGCTAGGTGTTTTGATTATTATATGTCGAGGGGTCTTTTTTCTTTGGTCCAGCCTATTTGGGTTTCGGTATGCTTTTTGTACTTTCATGGGCATGTCCTTCTTCAAATTTGGAAAGTTTTCCTTGATGATTTTGTTGAATATGTTTTTGGCACCTTTGAGCTGGGCTTCCTCACCTTCCTCTATGCCTATTATTCTTAGGTTTGGCCCTTTCATGGTGTCCCACATTTCCTGGATGTTTTGTGTTAAGGATTGTTGGATTTATGATTTTCTTTGGTCGATGAATCTATTTCTTCTAGTTTATCTTCTGCGCCTGAGATTCCCTCTTCCATCTCTTGAATTCTATTGGTTATGCTTGTGTCCGTATTTGCCGATTTTTTGCCCAGCTTTTCAATTTCCAGCATTCCTTCCGTTTGTGTTGCCTTTATTTTCTCAATTTCAGTTTTCAAGTCTTGAACTGTTTCCTTCACCTGCTTAATTTTTTTTTCTTGGCTTTCTGTACTTTCCTTAAGGAATTTGTTCATTTCTTCCACTTTTTTGTTTGTTTTTTCCTCCATTTCTTTAAGGGATTTTCTCACATCTTCTTTGAGGGCCTCTATCATTTTTATGACTGTAATATTTAAGTCATTCCCTTCTACTTCCTCTGCTTTGTTGTTGTGTTTTGTTCTAGTTGGTATAGATTCCCTAGATTCTGGTGGTGTCATGCTTGTCTTTCTGTTGTTACGTGTTTTCTTGTATTGCCTTCTTCCCATAGCTTTTTCCAGTAGGTGTTGGTGGGGTCTCCCCCTCTCTCTATGGTACTTCCCCGGTGGGCTTATGTGGATCAGAGATTCCATATATGTAGCTCTGTATTGTCCAAGCTCTCTAGGAGGTCTCTCTGCAGACAGGGAACCAGGGATGGGGTCAAGGATGAGGTTCCAGTAGAAAATGCCAGCAGGAACTCACAGTGGTCCTGCAGAGATAGGTGGATCTCTGGGAGGGGCCTGGGACTCCAGCAGGGGACTGGAGGTGGGAGTCAGAGACCAAGCAGGTGGAAATTATGGGTGGTCCCAATTGGATAGCTAGTTCTCCTTAGTTCAGAGTTGCTCTGAGAAGTCTCCGAAGTAGGGTGGACTGTTGGCTCCACCCTCTGTCCCAGTGCTCAACCAGAGCAGCCTGACTTTTGGCAGGGTAGGGCCCCGGGTGGGGGGCAGGCTTGCGGTGGGGATGGGTGGGGGTGTATCAGAGCTCCAAGGGTGCTCTAGGTGGGGCGACTTTTCCATTTTGATAGGCAGTTTGCTTATAATGCAGTGGAAATGATAGTGGAAAGACAATGCATGTTATTTGAATTAATGTGCTAATAAAATTAAGTTGAATATGCATTAACACAATTTATGCTCTTTGAGTAATTCTGAATCATATCTTTTAAAAAGAAATGTATTTCCTTCAAGACCATTTTCTAATGAATATGGATTATACGCTGATTTAGTGGGTCTTTGAATATGAAATCTTACTTTACAGAAAAAAATGGAAGTTGTAGGAAGACAAATGGGTCAGTGGATGAAGTCACCTGCACTTCTTTCTGTCTGATAACCTGAGTATTTGGTTGGAAATGACCAGAATGCAAGATAACCTCTGACATATATTGCATGCTGTGGCACATGTACACAATTACATATACACAAAAAATTTCAATGTAACATAATTTTAAAAGCACTTTTAATGAGAATTTTCAGGTTGAGAATAATTATTTCAATATGTTTCTGTTTAGCCTTCCTTCTCCCTGAGGCAAGCTGAATATAGACACTGCATTAAAACTGTCCTCTCATCAAAAGATTCCTTTTATTCTAACCTGCTGAGAACCAAAATGTCATTGATTTTAAAAAACCATTCCAAGTAAATCCCAATCTATTTCCCTATGCATCTTCACTAAACTGTAAAAAGAACAAGGAGAGCTATCAGAACTCATTAAGGAAACATAGCCTAAGAAAATATAATTATTTACTTTTTTCTTTAAATCTCTTTCCTAAGCATCTGATCGGGATTATGTACTCAACATTTTTCGGTTAAAGTTATGTAACCCTGTAGCTACCACAACAAACATCTCTACCTAAACACAGAGATTATCTTCCCAAGGATATAAATAAAAGCTTTATTTCCTTGTGGGTATCTGATAATAAAATCCAAATTAAATCAACTTCTCATCACTTTTGCATCAAGCTTTATTTTTGTTTTGAACTTAAGATCAGTTTAATAAAGTTAATATTTTATAACAAACAAAATAAAACATAACAAACAAACAAGAAAAAGTAAAGAAGTACATACATTTGTAAAATACAGTGATTTTCTGGCTTCTTATCTTGTGATTGCTACATTAATTTCTTCTGCATATATAAAATTTGCTTGCTGCTTCCAACAATATATATCCTAAATCTAATGAGAAAGCATTTTTTTTCGTGGTGATAATGATTATTTACTAAGTTTTTTTTTAATTTAAATTTTTATTTAATTTATTATTTTACATGTCTTTCCCAGTTCCCTCTCCCTCTTTGCCTCTTTCCCTCCCTCCCTCCCTTTTACCCTCTCTGCCCCCTCACATGCACCCTGACCACCCTCCCCTCCCATCCTCCCACCCCAATCCCACATGTAGGATAATCATATCAAGCTTTAAATAGCTGGTTCAAGAAAAATATGAACACATAAAGGATAATAATGTCAGTCAGTAAAAGAAGGATAACACACATTATATTTCTCTCTTAACAGTTAAAACTGAAAGATAACTATCAAAAAATTGTCTGGGAAAACAATCAACCGTGTTCAAAACACAATCATACTCAAGTTGAGACTTTGATAAAAAGTAATGAACATTAAATGACAACAACACATTTGCTTATGTACCTGCTAAAGTCAACTCAGCCAATGCATTTCAACTCTTTATAAATTACAATGAAATTTTGAAATCCCCACTGCTAGCTTTGCAGAAAGTTCATTTTAAACTAGACAATGCAATATTTTTAGCTGCAGTTCAAACTAGGAAAACGACTTTCCAAATTGCAGAACTTAGATTTTTTATTTAAATTTTAAACAACCTTATTTTATATATCAATTCCAGTTCCTTCTCTCTCCCATTCTTCTATGCCTCCAATCGACCCTGGATTTAACAATTACAAATTGAATATTTACTTTAACAATTATGAAAAATTCTGAGATCTTAAAAAATAAACATATAACCCAGATATGAAGTAGAAGTCTGCCTGTATTATATTTGTGTCACTGGATGCTATTTCTTTCTGGTGCTTGGGACTGATGCCCTGTGAATTCTTAGATTTTATTTTTTTATTATGTATGTAGTGTTCTGTCTGTATGGCAGCAGAGAGCACGAAAACTCATTATAGATGGTTGTGAGCCACCATGTTTTTACTGAGAATTGAACTCAGGACTTCTCAAAAATCAGCTTGTGCTTTTAACCTCTGATATATTTTTAGAACTGTAAGGAGGAAGAGTCTGACTTTTTACAGTGAACATGCCTACAGAGTCACCAAGATAACAGGAGTCTGTATGCACTTAGCCAAATCATAAACACTAAACCTCATAGATGAATCAGCCTTCTGCTACATATTTAGAAATAGATTAATTTTCAAATTGTTTCAATTCCCTTGCTCAAAATTCCTTTATCAGAAGCATTGGTGAGCAATAACAAAAGTTTGCCGGTATTGAAGAAAGACTTACTCCAGAAAAGAATATCTTCAGAAGATTTACATTTGCCTAAATAGTCAAACTTCAGAGGAAACAGCATAAACTTACAGAACATTTCCATCAAACCTTGGAGACCTTATACTAGCCAATGTATTTAAAATTATGTAATTCATGAAAGAGTAGAAGTTCTTCCAAATTTGGTGATCTTTTGATCTGAACTTAATGAGGACAGGCAGAAAAACTTAAAGTGTAAGAACACTGTATATGAAAAATAATATTTTGTAGTACTATTATGACTTTTAAAAGCATATGACTATGGATATTTCTAACTTTATTTTTATTTAGTGTGCATTGGTGTTTTGCCTGCATGTATGGATGAGAGTGTTGGATCCTCTGGAACTGGAATTACATACACTTGTGAACTATCATGTGGTTGCTGAGAATTGAACCCAGGTCCTCTGGAAGAACTGTCAGTGCTTTCAAACACTGAGCCACCTCTCCATCCCACTGTTGTTACCCAAGAATTTTAATGCTTGGAATTATTAGTAAAAAAAAGAGTTTACAATATCATATACAAGATGATTTTATTTCAGCATAAGTTTGCAGTGCACAAGTATTATAAGTATCTTATGTGAGATTAATAAGCAAAGGAATTTCACAATAATTTCATTGCTAAATTTTGGAAATGAATATTGTAAATTGAATATACTATTATTGTCTTCAAAGAACAAAGGCAAATGACAAATGTTTCACGTGGTACTCCCAGTGATATGATGTCAAAATTATATATATATATGTGTGTGTGTGTGTGTGTGTGTGTGTGTGTGTGTGTGTCCATGCTTGTTCTTATGTGTGTAAAATTAATGAAGATGTGAAAACCAGAGTTCTGTTGTCTCTGCCACAAAATAAAAATCTACATGGAAAGCATGAGGACATATAAATATTTCCAACATTTCTCATAATCTACTCAAACTTCCATTTAAGAAACTTTGCTTCACATGGTTAAAATATTTAAAGGATCCTGCCTTGTTGAAAATATACCTTCTTTTGCACCAAATTAAAAGTCTATATTTACTGCATAACCAAACTTATTCAGGTAACTTCTATTTTAAATACTTTCTGTAGTGTTAATGGTCATAAAAATCTATGCGCTGAGGGTCCTTGAGCTGAAAGACAGAAGGCTAAGTCATGTAAGCAATGACATTGCCACTGATAATGCTAACTCCTTGCCAGGGAAACTTGCCCGCCAACTACTCATTTCTCCCTAGCTTCTGTGGAATGTTCTTCCTAACTGGGAGAAGGAAGTAGCTGTTTTACTAGGAAAGTTACATCTGCAAAGTGAGTTTACAAGTGATGGTGGCTTGTAACACCCTACCCACACTCTCTTCCCTAACAAGGCAGATCTAAGGCAGGGAACACAGAGGCAAGAGAGAATGCTGTTTTGACAGGCAAATGAGCTAGCCTGGCAGGATCTGGTTCTGTCCTTGTCTGAATCTCATGAAGGAGATACATGTGTTTCAGAGAGATCCAATTAAAAACCTTCCATATAACTCAGTTTTAGTTTTTACCTTCTAATATCATGATTGGTGAGGAGATCCATTTGACAGATGCCAAGATCATAAATATCTTCTAAGTAACAGGAAGCATTGACCTGACAGGGAGTCACATCAGAGGTGAATCACCTTCAGCAAAAGAAGTTCTATTAGAAAGATATTTCGACACAGAACAGTATCTCAATGACCAATCCCTGGTTCACACACCCATCCTTTCGTCTCTTCTACTTTGCTTCATTGGAGATATTAGCCTACCTGTTGTTCCTGTACCTCCAATTATATCGACACAATCACTATCCTCATTTTATGGATAAGAAGTCAACACAGAGAATCTAATCACTAGCTCAATTTCAGGATACTGCCCAGGTATAACAGTCAGTGAAGGCTCCAGAGCCCTCACATACATACAGCACTTATGATTCTATGAATATAGGATACTCAGATTGAAAATATTTCAAGGAATAGTCTAGTCATATGAAAAGAGCCCCTTTGGCTCTTGAAATTGAAAGTGAATAATAAAAGTAGAGGGATATATAAAATCATTGCCTCTTTGTATATTATATGGAGTCCAAATGCTAGTGTCTGCCAACAGTAACAGAAATGAAGCTAGAAGTGCTCATGTTTCTTTGGTTACCAGAGATCCATGACACATTATGAGCAATGAGCCACTATCAGGATACAGAGTCTTAAAGGACCTCAGTAGTTAATGACCCTGTCATGTGTGAAAAGCTTTAAAGGCATAATTAACTTATATCAGTTTTTAATTTAAAATGTTTCCTCATACATCCTAATTTGATCAAGAATTTCCCCTTCAAGAGTTTTTGTATTTCTTCTGTTTTCCTCATCTCTAACAACCTAAATTTCTGTGTGTTATCTCTTTGTGTGTATCTGTCTATGTCTCTGTCTCTGCCTCTGTCTCTGTCTCGCTCTCTATCTGAAAAAAACCATAGAAAGTAAAAAATGCAAGATCAACACATAGCATCAGTTTTTCATTGTACAACTATTGCTGTTCATTGGGCCTGTACTAGAAAGTAATGAGTATGCCCAACTATATGCCACTGAACAAAACTGATTTTCTTTTTCCCCAGCAGGTATCAATTACAAATAGTTTCTTGTTTAGTGATGATTCTTTGTGTCCCCTACACTATTACTATACCAGTATATAGTCTGGTTTCAAGCAGTATGGTTCTTCTGTGTGTTTTCAAGATCACTCTGAGTTCTTATGCTTTGTCAGTACTGTGGTTTCTCAAGGACATTTTCCTAAGAGTCATCCACCACCTCTGACCATCTTTTCCCTTCCTATGCTATACAGATCCCTTATCCTTGAGGGGAGGGATTTGATTAACATGTCCCATTGAGGACTGAGTACTTTAATATCTCACACAATCTGCACATTGCCCAATTGTGGTTCAACTTCTGCAAGAAGTATTGCATGGTGAGTCACTACTCTTTGGGAATAGCAGTATTACTTTAGTAGTCATCTTATTTCAATGTTCCTCTTACAAAATAATAGTAGGAGGTTTCGCATGGCCTATCTCATCTTAGATTCCTTTATACTTCCACAGTGTCTTCTATGGGCTCTGTCTCACTGAATAGACCCTAAATCTGATCAAAATGTGAATGGTTACTCCAGTAGGTTTTCCACAGTATTACACCCGGATAGGTTTCAGTCAACTCACTTTTGCAGTTCTCAGGATTTGTAGTGTTTGATATTGACACTTACACCCCTCCTCTGGTATCATATAATTTAACTTCCAGTAGTATCATGAATACTACTCAGTAGGGTCGATACTGTATTTAGGTATCAGCTCAATTTCTCCATATTCAACTACATTAGTAATAATATCCTTAGCTATAGAGTCATAATAATATATTGTGGAGGGTCATAAATAGCATTGAAATAGCTATTATTTTGGGGTTTTGTGTGGATGGGGGGCAGTGTATAGAACCTTTTGGCCAATGACTTAAAATAATGTAAACCATACCTGCCCTGGGGGTTTTCTTGGTGCATAAGATGTCTAGTTGGGATACTGTCTCTCCCATTATATTATGACTCCATTTTAATTCCTTTCATAAATGTTCATTTGTCAGAAGATTCTACATTATTGGTTTTCCAAAAGGCCTTTAGTGTTGTTTTGCCTTATGATATCCCTGCATTACCCTATTTGCCCACCCCCCTCCTATCATAGGTTCCTCTTTATAATTTTACAACATGATACTGTATTTTCCTTTTGTAGATGGTATTCTCTTTCCCTATGTTCCCTTACTAGCTTACCACTGTGGTTACTAGATTTAAGCACACATATAAAATTTAAAATCTATCATCCAAGAGGAATCATGTAACATTTGACTCTTGAGGACAATCTCACATTACTCAGGATGATAGCATTATACCAAGTAGTCACTATAAATCAGGAGAGTCATAATAAAGAAGAGTTTCTTTTAACCATGGAATTCCACAGTACAAGACAGATGTTGTATGAAAGGAGTACAGTGTCTTCTGTTCCTTGTAACGTTTTGGCCCACCTAGATTTCCATTAGTATCTGGGACACTGAAACAGATTCTATATCTAAATCTGTTTGAAGAACCTCTGGGGTATATTGCTTCTGAACAAAAAAAATCCACCTTTCTGCTTTGTGCATCATATTTAATAGTGAATGCCTTGTGATGGCACAGAAAATTGTAAATGAATGCAATTTTGTTTAACACCAACTTTTATTTAGCAATACTCAAAACTTGAGCCTCTCATGGCCAAAATCCATAGGTAAAATGAACCAGATGGACAAAGTGAGCAGAAAAATGAAAAAGGAGAAGTTATTGTTTTCTTTTATTTATTTCTTTATATCTCATTGGATATTTATACTGTAATGCCCAAAGTTGAGAACTCACTAATCATAATGCCTAGAGCTGTGGGGATGGAGTTGACAAACAAAGTTCTGTTGAAATTATGCTGCATGGGGTGCAAATGTCAAAGGAGACCTTGGGCACATTCAGGTTCTACACCCTGGTGATGGTGTTGCAACCTCCGCAAGTTCTCCTGGGCACTGGGATGGCTTTGGGGAAAATGGTAGGAAGGAAACACCATTGAGAACAGGGCTAAGAGAGACCTGAATTAAGAGAATGTTCTGGCCGTTTATGGACTGCACAAGGTGAGACACATCTCATTTGAATTTGTCGGTTCTACCTAGCTGATGGATGTACATACCTTCTGTACTGTCCAAGTGCATGGGGTATCCACATAGAGTGAAAAAATGCACCCTCAGTTCTAACTAGACTACCTCCCCTTTGCAGACATGTGGCCTGATGACAACTACTGGTTCAGAAATTCTGTGGGTACTTCAAAAACCATTATCAGAACACCATCCTCAACTATTCACAGCATGAGTTGGAAGAATTCCAATACAGAGGTCTGCCCAGTTCTGGTCACACTCATGTTGCTACACAGCCACAAACAATCTGTCCAAGGATACCACAAGGAGGGACTGGTATTTACCATTTGCAAGGTGTTGGGACTGGAATATGAAAAGTCACTGACAGATTAATATCCTTGAATACTTTGAAGACTTTGTCTCCTCCTACTGTTACTGGTTTGAAAGGTTTTGGCACCTGTATGTGACAGAGCAGTGATTGGGGGCACAGAGACGTGGGATAGTCCTTAAGGTTCTATAGGTAGGCTCCACATACTGTCTGTTCTCTACTTCCTGATTGTTTGAACAGGCACCTCATACTGCTACCACTAAACATTTTCTTTCCAAATTGACTGTATCCCCTCAATTGATCCATGAAACAAAATATGCCCATGTTCCCTTTAAAAACTTATGTTGTGAATTTGGTGTAAGCAATGAAAGGGAGCTACATTTGAAAGAGAATATGCAACTTGAAAAGTCTGGGTGCTGGAAAACACTCAGGGAAACCTGATGCAGAAGACTGGGAAGTTCTAGATTTCAGCATGCTGCAATGGGACTCATGGCATCCCACCAAGCAGACCTAGTGGGCGATCTGGTTTTCCCGAGCAAAACATGAGAATTGTAATGCAGCCCAGGTGGGAAAGCTTCTAAAGTTACTTCCCAGTTAAATACAGAGCAATAGTTGGATGATCAGAATTGGAATTTGAGGTGTGGGAATGACCTTTTAGGAGGAAGTTCTGTGGCTCCCATCAAATAAAAATGAAATGTCATTTCTCATACTTGGCCAGGCATTCATTTGTCAAATTGGGGCATGCAAGCTGTTGTCTGAGTCGGAGGGTGAATCAATCACTAGGAAGAGAAAATGAGAATACTACATGTGTCTATATGAATTGAAAATCATGATTTACACCTAGAATTGTGGATTTGACATGAGCATGCTCTGTTCTGGGGATATAAGTTATGACCACTGGTGGAACATGCATTAGTTGGGCTAGCTCTGGATTGTGACAAAGCTGCTTATAGGGAATTTTTTGGTACTCACAGTGCAAATCTCTTATGTAGTCTGCAAGCCCAGAGCAAGAGCATTAGACAAGAGAGTATGACAGCTTCTCAGTAGTTCCATCAGGTTCAGCCATATCCTTTCTGTGCATTTGGAGGCAGGCACTGGATAGTGGAGATGTTGCAGGAATTCTTGTTTGGAAACCCATCAATCAAATTATTTTCAGGATCTTCATCTCCACAGCTAGGCCTGAGAGTGTAATGAAGCAACTGGTACACATGGCTGGGCGAGTACACCAGGCCAATCTTGTGTTAGATCCCTGCAAATACAGTGTGGATTTGAACTGTGGAGAAGGAACAACTAGGCTTGAATTTGGTGAAACCTTACAGTGTAATCTGTTGTAGGAGTTGCATGACTAGACATAGGATTAGACTTGTAGTTTTGAATCTAAGACAACAAGTTACCCCAAGGTACAGTTTGTCTATCCAGAGTTATAAGGAGTAAGGTTTTTCCTCCTGCTGCTGGTCTTGTACTGCCACCACACCAGCCCTAATTAACACATCGAGACGCTGTATTTGATATAATGCTGTTGGTCAGGTACTAGTTTCTTATCAGCTAGCTCTGTCTGAAGTATTAATACATTTCTGTTAATTTAAGTATTTCCATGTGGTTTCTTCTTACTGGGGGAATGGGGCCGGCATCTGGTCTCCACAGACTCTCCATGTTGACACCTCCTTACTCCTTCCTCTTTCCTCCTTGTCTCCTAGTCCCTCCTATCTTCCTTTCCTATTGGCCAACAGTGCTTTATTCATTAACCAGTAAGAGAAACATATTTACAGAATGACACCTCCCATCACAGAGGTGGCAGAGGGCAATTGACAACCATAAGGAAAGCTGTCCTCTGATTCTGCACCCAGATCTAGGAACTGGACTTTGGAGAATTTGCAGTTGTATGCAGTTCAGGGACTCTCACCAGGCAAAGCAGCTACATAAGTGCATGATCACAAGTAGGCCTAGGAACATGGAGATAGTTACGAAAGCTTTGAAGCAGATAAACTGGCTAAGCAATGTATCTATCCACCCAGCAGCTGGTATCTACATATGCAAGGCACTGGGGAGAGCCAGCTCCCATGGTACATACAGACATCAGTGTAGGAAATTTTGTCACCAGAGTAATCACAGACAGTATGGGAAGTGCACTTGGAAGAAGAGAATCTGGGTCACATCAAGCAATGATTGCTTGATCTATGCACCTACATAATGCACTAGGGAGTATGGGTACAGCACATACATGCTTATTTCTTATAGAGCCAGCTGGGAAAGCTTGTGAAGGAACTGCATGACCAGAGCTACTATTGGGAGTGTTAGGAATGGAAAGGTGGGTATGATGTGGTCAAAATCACCTCGGAAATCTGATGTATGATCTGTTCATCCACAGTCAGGCCTTGTGTGTACAGATTTTTAGGTTAGGTCTGGCTTCAAAGGGACCCAGTAGGTAATTTATATAGAAGTGACACAGGAAATATGTCTTTGTGTATAAGAATGTCAATTGAGGATAAAGTTCTTTGTACCTAACCAGGAAAACCAAAATTAAGCATGGTCATAGCCACAACTATATGTGATATTAAGGAAAGAGCTCATGTAGGATATATTCCATGAGAACTCATTAGGGAAATCTGGTGTCTGAGGTAAATAAGCAAAGATAAATCTGAGAGTACAGAGAAGGGACACACAGAACTTATTGGGGTGGATGAATGTTCCTCAGGAACTGTGTGACCAGAATTAAGTCTGGGTTGGGATGATGATTACAGGCCTTGTTCTGGGGACATTACTTAACAATAATTATACACAATTTAAGCATCCAGAGCTAAGGATGGATTATTGCTATGGCACAGTCATGCACACTCTCTTCACTATCAAAAAGGTAAGACAGTACTCAAATTCACTACCAAAGCAAGGCAGGTATACCAACACTGATAGAAGGTGGTGTTCAACATGCAAACCAGAGTACAATTGAGAGTTTGATAGCAAAGGCAAGCTTGATTCTGGAAAACTGAACAAAAAACCTGACGGAGAACTTAGTGACTACCATAAGGTATGGCACAAATGAAGGTCACTCCAGCAAAAGAGATTCTAGAGAGATCACATAGAAAATATGCAGGATAGATACAATTCATGCTAAGCCCTTTAATGCAGAGATGTAACTGATGTAATTGATTTGGGTCTGGGATATGCCCATTAGAGAATGTGAGCTTAACTGCCCGTTTCTGAGGGAAGTTAGAACAGGAGTCAAGGGAAATTCCTGAGACATGACTAAATGTCAAGACTATGCAGGAGGTGGGGATGGGAAGGGAGGATAGTCGGGGTGCATGTGAGGGGGGTGAGAGGGAGAGAGGGAGAAAGAGAGAGGGAGGGAGAAGGAACTGGGACCCATATGTAAAAAATAAATAAATAAGACTATGCAGGAAATCTTGTTACTGGCTTGCTCATTGGATATACTCTAATTCTTTTATCATCTAGAACCATATTATCATGTTGGCACCACCCAGAAAGCCCTGGGCCCTCCCTGATCAATTATTAAACAAGAGACTGCTCTGCATGGTTTCCTACAGGCCAATTCCTTGAAGGCATTTCTCCACACTGATTTCCCTCTTATTGGGAAACTAGATTTGTCAAGTTGGCAACTTGAAGAAAGAATTTGGTCCACATGGTACTGAATTTTTAGAAAGGGAAGATAAAATATTATGGAGTCAGGAAATGTGTGTCAGAGCTAACATTTCTGCAGATGAGTCTAGAAAGGCTCCTGCATGAAGAAGTAAAGGAGAAGCCCATGATCCTATTGGTATCCTGGATGGAGAGGAGGCAAGAAACATGAGGCACCTCTCATGTAAAGCTTCATGTGTGTGGTATAGACAGCTCACAAAAGAGTCAGAGATGAAGGACATTAGATCCTTTGAAGGCAAAATTACTTCCTCATGTCATTATGTGATAGGGAGTTTTGGAGCTGCTGGATTTGGTGATTATCCTCATGAGTTTAGGGCTTTGTTTAGTCAGCTCTGGATATGTCCCCATTCTTCCTTTCTATAACTATAATATTTACTTTGTATAATTTTATGCTAGAAGTATGTAAGGAGATTTATTATTGTCCAAGTTCTTGCCAATTTTGTGACTGTTGATGACTATGGATACCTTTAGAGATGGCATAAATTTATTTTTCACTTTGTACTGTCAATCAATCTATGGACACCAAGAATGGTAAAATTATATTCTTGTCTTAAAGGTAGTATGACCGGGATTAGTGGAATGGCCAAGTGGGTGAGTATGTTTGCTATCTAACATAATGGGAGTTGGAACCCAGTGATGCAATAGGCAAAACAAGAAAAATAATTCAGGCCTGAATTGGTAATGGACACAGATGGTGTATCCCCAGTATTTTGGGTCTGAAGAGATCCTAATCAACTAGAAGCCCACCCAGTGCCATAGATATCACCATACCAAATAGTCCTATTGGTCTGTAGGCAATGGCACAGAAGAGAGGAAATGAAACAGCTCTAAGGCATTCTTTTAGCTGTGGCTGGCAGTATTCTACCAACCACCATCTGTGAATCAACCCAACACCCTGGCTCTCAGCAATAGAACTCAATATGGCGAGAGAACATAGGGTAGGGAGGTAGAAGAGAGGAAGAGGCAGAATGGTTTGTGGGCTGGAAAGAGAGGCAGATCTGGAAGAGGTGAATGGTAATGAATAGTCTGACATGAATGGCTAACTGGCCACCTGTATACAGCGAGAAGTCTGGGCATGAGCTATGGCCAAGGAACTCTGTTGATGTCTGTGGCTCCTGTCACAACTGTGGGCTGTGCAGAGGCCTATGATCTTAGTTTCCACCCAGAGCCATGTTGTTATACATGGTCCATGCTGCCACAGGAGCCACACCAATCTGCTGCATTGCCTACATAGCAACTTGGGGTCATGGTGACAACTTAACTCTGGCTGTTGCCTAGGAGCATGTCTGTGTCCATGGCCTTATTTTAGCCAGAGTCTGTGTTGCTGCCCATGGCCAATGTTAACACCAGAGCCTAGGATCATAGATTATGGCACTGTTGCTGTCAGGTAATATTGGGTTAGCCAGGGCTATCAACCAGGGCCATGGTATTAACCAACCACAGCTTTGGAAAAGGGCCATGTATGGGTCCAAGGTCCTAACATAGGCAGGGACAATATTGATGCCATTGGCAAATGATGACCCAAAGACCATATAGATGCCTGGAGTCTGGGCTGTAACTTGAGGTCATGAGTGAGTTCAAGAGCCAAAGTGCCACTGGGGACCTTCTGATCTGAGTGTCCTCTGCTGCAACCTAGGGCCATGTTGTCATCCAGGCCAGTTCTGCTGCTGAGGACAATGTCTTGTTTCGTGGCCCTACAGCACCAGAGTCTCAGTTGCTGTCTCGGGCTCTTGTTTTCACAGAGGACTATGAGGATGACCAGTCTGGTCAGCCACTTCAGACAATGTCTGTGTCCTAGGACTGTACTACACCCAAGGACATGCTGATTTGGAAGGCCTGCACTGTCAGCTACAGCCACAGAAACAACCAGGCACAAGATACTAATCAGAGGCATGTCTGGGTCCATGGACCTGTAGAGGACAGGGTTTGAGGGTGATGTCCATGGTTTCATTTGTCACCAAGGGCCCTTCAGATGTCTGGGTTCCAGCCAGCCATCCGTGACCATGGTTTTTCCTGGGAAACCATACTGCAGATAAATGCATGCTGATATGAGTGGCCTATGCTCTCACTATGGATACCACAGTGTTCAGGACAAAGCCATTTCTACGGACCACATCTGGGTCCATAGTCCTGATCCAGCTGGGATCTCTGGTGACATCCATGGTGTGTGTAAGAATGGCTGTCAATGGAACGATGCTGTGCTGAGTCAGCCATGTTCTTCACAAACACAGGGATGGTTTCTCCTGCCATTCACTGGATAATGCAGCAGACAAGTAGACCCTACCCTTCAGGGGAGATCTTGCCACCACACTACGAAAAGATGGTGGAAAGCCTCACAATACACATGCATCTCACCTGGGATGCAACTAGAGCTGACACTGTGGTCAGGGAAACAGGTGACCTTAGACTACAAGAGAGCATGAGAGAAAACATATATACTGCCCCTCCCAAGTCAACCATCAGGTGGCATAGATGAGTGAAAAGTTCCATCACACCCTCATCTATTACTCCCTGTGGCAGGTGAGAGAGCTGGGCCTGAGGCCACAAGATGGAAGAGGTAGCCCTGACCCTCGGGCTTTGGTGAATGATAAAGTAGCCTCTGCTTCTAGTCTGGCAACACAGTAGAGCTCATCCTGTTTTTGGTTCCCAGGTGAGCCAGCCCTGAGGGTTTGAAAGCAAAAGAGCTGACACTTGTGAAGAAAAGATGTCCCCCATCTGTCCTCTGCTACCTGTGACAGTGAAAGAGATGGCCCTAGAGTCATGAGAGTGAGAGAGCTGGCTAGCACTTCCCTACACCAGCTACAGCACTCAGTAGAGTGGGCACTAGACCAGCTAGAGTGGATGGGAGATGGGGCACTATAACAGATACAGCACACAGGAGAGAGCGCCCTATGCCAGCTCCACCACACAGGAGAGTGGGTCATGCAACTCACCTGGGAAGCATAGTAGAGCTGACCCTGTTATCAGGGTTTGTGGTGAGTCAGCCTTGAGGGATTAAGAGCAGGAGAGCTCTCCCTCCCTCCTTAGGAGAGAGAGCCCTGCACAATTCCTGGGAAAAACAGTAGAGATGGCCCTAGTGGTAAGAGTGAGGCAGAACTGGATCTGAGGGCCCAAGAGCAGGAGAACTTGTCCTGCTCCTTGCTGTGGGCTGCATTGGGTGAGATAGCATAAGCAGTGCTGGAGAGCTCACCCAGGTAGTGACGATGAGGGAAAGCTCATGAGCTGAGCAACACAACTACCATTAGGACCAGGACCAGGGCTATGAGTTAGCTCACCCCAACATCTACCAAATCCATGAAATTTGGAGCATGTGAAGGGGACAAACATATAGAACGAAAACAGCAGAATGTCCATGACACAGACAATAACTGAATACTCATGATGAGTTCCTTTATAGCCCATTATGGGTTCTTTTGTAGACATCAGAGGCCTCAAGAGAGATCATCTTGAAAGACCCCCACTATGCTTATTGCCTGTTTAAATTGCTCTTGCTAATTTGCCAAGGTCAAACTATGAGAAAAGTACAGGAGGGAACCAGGTGCTGCTCTCATCCAACGCCAACCAGATATCTGTGGTCTGCAGCTTGGACCAAAGCAAGGTCAGCAGGACAGTGTCCAGTATGCTGAGATAGTCATAACTGAATTCTTTGTATTCTTTGTGCCCAACCCGAATAACCAACTGTCCTTGGTTAACTACAACTGCTACATTTAGATGAAACAATGAAATCCCTGTAACCATGCTTCTGCTTCTGTAAGCCTGCTTCTTGCCACCCCAACCCTATATAAACTGCCTGAGTTTTAACCTCAGCACGCTCAGTCCCCCGAAAGACTGAAGCGTCCACAGGTACCTGTGTAAACAATAAGCAACCTCTTGCACTTGCATCCAGTGGTCTGGTCTCGTCTCTTGGGGGCAAGGGCCTTCCCCCTGACAGGCTCCAAACTCTTGGGGTCTTTGGGGGTCTTTCATTGGAGGTTCCACCGAGATTGGAGACTCTTCCCCCTAGAGACTGACACTGACACCCACTGGGAGGTAAGCTGGCCAGCGCTTAATTTCTGTTCTTTGTTGTCTTGTTCATATGTCTTTTACTTGTTGCTTGTTGCGCAGCGATCGGTAATCGGCTAGGCTAGTCGAGTCTGTAGGCGGCTTGAGAAGGAGCTGACGAGCTCGGACTTCTACCCGCCACCCTGGGAGACGTCTCAGGGATCTGGGGCGCCCGATTTTTCGGGGCCCACAACGAGTCCCAGGGATTCGTGGTTTTGGGGGGGCCAGGGAGCTTAAGATCCTCTGTGCCTCCAACTCAGTATCTGGTTTCGGTTTTACGGCCGAAAACGCGCAGCGTGTCTTTGTGCTGGCTGTCTATGTGTTTTGTCTGTTCTGTTTATCTGTCTGATTCTTTATTTCGAAGAAAATATGAAACAATCTTTAACCACTCCCTTAAGTTTATTTTAGATCATTGATGATGTACAGAGTCGAGCTCACAATCAGTTGGTTAAAGGGAAAAAAAACTGTGTCGGACTCCCTGGTAGCCAGCTGACTCCGAGATCAAAGGGAGCCAGCCACTGAAGGAACCTGCTGAGCCTTTCCCCTGCCCAGGCTGCTGGATTAGGAGGCCAATTTCAATTTCAATACTGGTCTTTCTTGGCGTCCAACCTTTATAATTGAAAAATCTAACAACCCCTCCTTCTCCAAAAACCCTGTAGCTCTCTAACCTACTTGAATATGGCTTTTGCAGGTCCTCCTAACCTTCGGGGGGGGGGGGGGGGACAACGCATCTTCCTGGGAAAAACGTCTTATTTGGCAACTCAGTTGCCAAATAAAATTGAGGAAATTTTTCCCCTAAATCGTCCCTGCTGGGACTTTAACACCTACTTCTTTATCGCCAGTTACTCACAGCGGGTCTCCTCGGGCCTGGGACGCTGTCCCAGGAATTTGGCTCAGGTAAGACAGATAACCCAGGGACCGGAGGAAACTCCGACTGCATTTTTGGAGAGGCTAAAGGAAGCCTACCGTATGTATACACCCTTTGATCCTGATAGTAACGAGCAAAGGGGCAATGTTTCTATGGCTTTCATTTGGCAGTCGGCTCCAGATATTAGGACTAAGTTGCAGAGATTAGATAATTTACAAGATTATAGCCTGCAGGATCTGGAAAAGGAAGCAGAAAAGATCTTTAATAAGAGAGAAACACCTGAGGAAAAAGAAGAAAGACTTAGAAAGTTGGAGGAGGAAAGAGAGAGAAAGAGAGAGAGAGAGAGAGGGATCATAGGAACCGGAGAGAATTAAGCAAAATTCTGGCCACTGTAGCTCAGAATAATCATAGTGCAGGAAGTCAGGAAAGAAAGGAAAAAGAAGGAGGCCCAGGGTAGATTGAGACCAGTGTGCCTACTGCAAAGAAAAGGCCATTGGGTCAAAGATTGCCCTAAGAGACCTAAAAATCAGAGGCATGGGGATGGACCCCAAAGACCAACTCAGCTTCTAGCCCTAGATGAAGACTCGGGCAGTCGGGGCCAGGAGCCCCCCTCCCCCAGCCCAGGCTAACCTTAAAAGTCGGGGGGAGGGGCAGCTAGTCACCTTCCTGGTGGACACTGGAGCCCAACATTTAGTTCTCACCGAAATGAACGGGCCATTGAGTACCAAAACAGCTTGGGTACAAGGAGCCACCAGAGAAAAACAATACCGATGGACCACGGAGAGAAAAGTTCATCTCGCATCAGGTAAAGTCTCACATTCTTTTTTGCATGTACCGGACTGTTCATATCCATTACTGGGTCGAGATCTACTGACTAAATTAAAAGCCCAGATCCATTTTGAAGGACCAGGAGCTAAAGTCTCTGGCCCACAAGGGGCTCCACTTCAAATATTGACTTTACAATTGGAAAATAAATATAGACTTTTTAAAAAGCCTCTTGAACAGCAGGAAGGAATGGACTTATGGTTAAAACAACACCCCCTGGCCTGGGCAGAAACAGGGGGCATGGGCTGGCCATACAACAGCCATCCCTAATAATAACCCTGAACCCAGCCACCTTGTTACCACTGCTGGAGGAACCAGCCTCCCATGACTGTCAGCAGATCCTTGCAGAGATGCATGGAATGTGGCCTGATCTGACCAATCAGCCCTTGAAAGATGCAGACTACACCTGGTTCACAGACAGCAGCAGCTACTTGCTAAATGGTGAGAGACGGGCAGGGGCTGCAGTGACGAATGCCTCAGAGGTCATATGGGTCACTGCACTCCCCGGAGGCACCTCTGCTCAGCGAGCTGAACCCTTTGCTCTGACTCAGGCTCTCCAGATAGCAGCAGGTAAGAAGCTTAATGTGTACACTGATAGCCGGTATGCCTTTGCCACTGCCCATGTCCATGGAGAAATTTATCGGAGAAGGGGCCTTTTAACATCAGAAGGCAAAGAAATCAAAAATAAAAATAAAATCTTGACATTATTAAAGGCCCTGTTCCTTCCTAAAAAAATTGAGCATAATGCATTGCTCTGGACATCAAAAGGGGAAAGCCTGGAGGCAAAAGGAAATCGCCTGGCTGATGAAGCAGCCAAACAAGCAGCCTTAAGCCCCCAACTATTGACTATTAGCATATTGACTGAAAAGGAAACAGCTAAGACTCCAGATTGGGACTATGATGAAACGGATTTGGACACTGTTCAGAAACTAAGTGCAGATTATGACCCCAATCGGCAATGCTGGGTCTACCAAGGAAAGACTATACTGCCTATAAAAATGGCAAAAATGTTAATAGACCACCTCCATAAACTGACTCATCTAAGCGCCAAAAATATGAAAACTTTGCTAGATAGACAAGAAATTGGAACTTACCTTCCCAATCGGAATTTATTACTGGAACAAGTAACTGCTAACTGTCTGGCCTGTGCCCAGATAAACCAAGGAAAACCAAACTGAATTCTGGGACCCGGCTTTGTGGCCATAGGCCTGATGTCCATTGAGAAATAGACTTTACTGAAGTCAAACCTGGAATATATGGTTATAAATATTTACTGGTTTTTATAGACACCTTTTCAGGATGGATAAAAGCGTTTCCTACCAAACATGAGACTGCAAAAATGGTCACCAAGAAACTATTGGAAGAAATCTTTCCCAGATATGGGATGCCACAGGTAATAGGATCAGACAATGGGCCTGCCTTCATCTCCCAGGTAAGTCAGCTGGTGGCCAGGTTGCTGGGGATAAATTGGAAATTACATTGTGCTTACAGACCCCAGAGTTCAGGACAGGTAGAAAGGATAAATAGAACCATTAAGGAGGCTTTATCCAAATTAACGCTTGAAACTGGCTTTAAGGACTGGGTACAACTCCTACTTCTGGCCCTCTATTGGGCCAGAAACACTCCAGGCCTTCATGGCCTAACTTCCTTTGAAATCCTATATGACAGTCCACCGCCAGCTGTATCATTCTTTGATGCTGACATTTCTGATTTTGCAAACACCCCTTCCATACAGGTGCATCTATGAGCCTTACAGATAGTCCAAGAAGAGGTCTGGAAACCTCTGGCGGCCGCATACCAGGAGGAACAAAGAACCTCTTGTCAGCCCCACTCTTTCCAGATTGGCGATTCCGTCTGGGTTCGGAGACATCAGACTAAGAACTTAGAGCCCCGCTGGAACGGCCCCTACACTGTGCTCCTGACAACTCCCACCGCCCTGAAAGTAGACAGGATTGCTGCCTGGATGCATTTTAAATAGACTGGTACTGTTCAAAAATACACACACACACTTGTCAGTTGTTCAGGCCCTAGTTTTGACCCAGCAGTACCAGCAATTAAAACAAATGAAAACTGAAAAACCATGAATAAAGGGTTTTATTCATTTTATAGAAAAAGGGAGGAATGAAAGACCCCCACTATGCTTATTGCCTGTTTAAATTGCTCTTGCTAATTTGCCAAGGTCAAACTATGAGAAAAGTACAGGAGGGAACTAGGTGCTGCTCTCATCCAACGCCAACCAGATATCTGTGGTCTGCAGCTTGGACCAAAGCAAGGTCAGCAGGACAGTGTCCAGTATGCTGAGATAGTCATAACTGAATTCTTTGTATTCTTTGTGCCCAACCCGAATAACCAACTGTCCTTGGTTAACTACAACTGCTACATTTAGATGAAACAATGAAATCCCTGTAACCATGCTTCTGCTTCTGTAAGCCTGCTTCTTGCCACCCCAACCCTATATAAACTGCCTGAGTTTTAACCTCAGCACGCTCAGTCCCCCCGAAAGACTGAAGCGTCCACAGGTACCTGTGTAAACAATAAACAACCTCTTGCACTTGCATCCAGTGGTCTGGTCTCGTCTCTTGGGGGCAAGGGCCTTCCCCCTGACAGGCTCCAAACTCTTGGGGTCTTTGGGGGTCTTTCAATCTAATTGTGGCAATGAACACTTCAAAGGAAAGAGGAATAAAGTGTAAACTGTATGTCTCAAAGGGCCATGGAACAGATTCCACAAGATTTCTTCTTTTGTATTTCCTTTTCTACCTATGGTTGCCTGTTTGTTTTTGTTATTGTTCTATTTTGTTTCTTCGTTTTGTTTGGTTATTGTTTTTTCTTGTGAATTTGGTTTTCTTATGAGGAAGAGTTTACAAGTGCAGAGGGCATTTTAGAGGTGACAGGGAGATAAATGGGAGTTCAATGTGGAAACTCATTCAAAGAAAGGAGATCTTTAGATAGATAGGAGAGGAAGTAATTTAGAGAGGCTCAGAGAATCAAGATGATGCTTTATTTAAAATGAGTTGATAATTACAAGATTTTTTTTTTGTATGAGGAGGAAATTTCTACAAAACCTTCTGACAGATGCTGCAAATGAAGGAGTACTCACTTCAGGCCTCTTGATTGGCCAATATGCAAGCACCCTTGATGTTCACCAGACTCTGTAGTTTCAGTGAGCTTATCTCAAAGAGAAAGAAGGTCACACCAAAGAGTGACGTGGTGGCTGTCAGAATCCCAACTGGGAACATATCAGTATAGTGCTTTTCTATCAAAGCTTCTTTTTTGACTGGAAAGTCAGGTGGAAAGTCGAGAGTTGTTTGGCCATAATGATCTGCAAAGTGGTTCCAGCTCACAGAAACTAATGTGAAGAGGCTGCTAACACACAGAGTGAAGGCAGAGATCTTGTAGCAATATATCTGCAGTTCCACAAATGGGTCTCTCATGCAGCTGATCTTAATAGTGATTACACAAAAAACCAGGACTACGAGCTTCATCAAAATGGCCCACATTATCAGGGTTTGTGCACACTGAAATTCAGGTGAAATGGTCCAGGTGGAATTGATAGGGGTATGCACCAGCATCTTGACTACAGTCCCTGACACATTAAACTCTTGAGGGTAATAAGCTTCCCACAGGCCAAAAAACACAAAGACATCATTGTCGAATTCCCACAGGCGCCAGCATTGGCTGTTTGTGATGACTATTTCAAACACCAGTGCTGATATGTTGCTAAGGAGTTCGCTCAGCTTGTAGATGCACTCCATTTTGAGGGTAAATCTGAAGATGAGATTGAATAAAGCTATTGTCAAATCAGGAACACAAGGGAAAATGGAACATCAAAATAAGTGTTTTACAGATCATTCAGCTCTCATACATTCTCTTTGCTATAACAGAGTTGTGTTTAGTAGTCTATCTATATATTAGGGTTTACCATACTACAGACAAGAATAGAATAAGACCTGAACTCCAAGAATAAAGGAGAAGTTCTCTCTAAAGAGGTTTTGGATACCAATTTCACTGTATTTTCCAAGAGGTAAAATGTATTTGTTAACTAAGAATGTTATTCTTAATTGGCATATTACTATTTCTTAAGTAATATATTAAACTAAAAATGAGTAAGTCCTCTGACATTATCCATTCAGACATCTGGTGGACTTTGCTTCTAATTCAATATTTATACCTTCTTTCAACCAAGAATGAAGATTTAACCCAAATAACAAAATTGTTTTCATGTTGTTCATCTTTATATTTTAAGATGGACATGATAAGGTTTCAAAGGTGGCTTGACAGTTAAGAAAACTAGCTGCTCTTTCAGAGGTCCTGGGTTCACTTCCCAACACACCTATGGCACCTCACAACTGTCTATAACTGTTGTCCCATGAGATCCAATGCCCTCTTCTGGTGTGTACATCCAGACAAACTCCATATAAAATCAATCAATAATATCTTTTAAAAGGTCTTTTGAGATGGATGCAGTCAGCACAAGCCTTCAATCCCAGGATTTAGGTCGCAGAGCCAGACATATCTATGTGAATTTTAGTATAGCCTGGGCCACATTGAGTTCCAGAATAGCCAGAGTTACTCAGATAAACCTTGTGTCAAAAAAAAAAATGAAAAAAGTTCTATGTCAGTTTTTTCTTTTCCTTTTTGATAGGCAGTTTGCTTATAATGCAGCATATTAGTGGAAAGAAAATGCATATTATTTGAATTAATATTTTAATACAGTTGACTTAGATATGCATTAACACAATTTATGATTTCTGAGTAATACTGAATCATACCCTTAAAAACAAATGTGCTCCCATTAGGAACATTTGCTAATGAATTTGGATTATATGTGGATTTAGTGGGTATTGAAATATGAAGTCTAAGTTTACAGAAAAATGCAAGTTGTTGGAAGTCAAATGGGTCAGTGGATGAAGTCACCTACACTTCTTTCTGTCTGACAACTTGAGCTATATCCGTAGACCGACATGGTGGATGAAAAGGACCACATTACAAGATAATCTCTGACATCCATTACATGCTGGGGGACGTGTACACAATTATATACACAAAAAATTTTAAATGTAGCATAATTTAAAAGCACTTTTAATGAGAATTTTCAGGTTGAGATTAATTATTTCGTAATCTCTTTGCATTTAGCCTTTCTTTGCTCTGGGGCAAACTGAACATAGATACTGCACTCAAATTGTCCTCTCATCAAAAGATGCCTTTTAATCATACCTGCTGAGAAACACAAAAGTCATCCATTTTGCAACATGCCAAGTAAATCCATATCTATTTTGCTAAGCATCCTCACTAAAGTGTAAAAAGGGCCAGGAGAACTACTAAACACTCATTCCAGAAAACAAAGCCTATGAGAATATGAGTATTTGCATTTTTCTTTAAATCTCTTGGTTAATAATCTGAACTGGATTAAGTATTCAACATTTTTCACTTAAAGCTGTGTAACCCTGTAGCTACCACTACACATCTCTACCTAATCACAGGTTATCGTCTTCAGTGGAAATAGATTAAAGCCTTTTTTCCTTGTGGGGATTTGATACTGAAATCCAAATTAAATAAATTTGTCATTAATTTTGCATCAAGCCTTCAGCCACTAGTTTAAGAAAAATGAGAATCTGTAAGAGATAATAACAGTGAAGAAATAAATAAAGACCCATGTAGTTTCTCTCTTAACAGTTAAAATTGATAGATAACTAACAAAAAACTATCCAGGAAAACAATCAACAGTGTTTAGAACATAATCATACTTGAGTTCTGACTTTGATAGAATGAGTGAACTTTAAATGACATCAAGACATTTGCTTATACACTTGCTAAAATCTTCTCATCCATTTAATTACAACTCTTTATGAATTACAATGAAATTTTGAAATCCTTTACTGCTATCATTGCAGAAAGTTCATTGTAAACAAGATAATCCAATATTTTAGTTGCAGCCGAAACTAGGAAAATGACCTTTAGAATTGCAGAAATTGGATGTTTTGTTTAAATTAGAAGCAATCTTATTTTACATATCAATCCCAGTTCCCTCTCCCTTTCATTTTCCCATGCCCCCCAAACCGACCTTGGATTTTACAATTAATAATTAAGTATTTACTGTAACAATTAAGGAAAAATATTCAGAACATAAAAAATATATAACCCAGGATTGAAGTAAAAGTTTTCTTGCATCTAATTTTGTCACTGGATGCTATTTCTCTGATCTGTATCTCCAGCCTGCCCTAGAATTCTAAGGAGGAAGAGCCTAACATTTGGCTATGCACATGCCCACAGAATCACCAAGGTAAGTAAGAATCTGCATGCACTAAGCCAAATCATGAACACTAAACCACATTTTATGAATCAGCCTTCTACTGCATATTTAGAAATAGATTAATATTCAAATTGTTTAAATTTCCTACTCAAAATTCTTTCACCAGAAGCATTGATGAGCAATAACAAAAGTTTGCAGGTATTGAAGAGAGACTTATTCCAGAAAAGAACTGCAAAAATAGTTGCTTACTCTGAACATATTTAAAGATATTGAATCTTCAGAAGATTTATTTTTGTGTAAAAAGTTAAACTTACGAAGAAACTGCATCAGACTATGAAACAATTCCATCAAATCTTGGAACCATAGAAGAGACAATATTTTTGGAATTATGAGAATTCTTGAAAGAGTGGAAGTTCTTCAAAACTTTGGACATCATTTGATCTGAACTTTATCAAGGCAGGGTGAAAAACTTTGAGTGTATAAATATTGTGGATGAAAAATAATATTTTGTAGTAACATGATATCATTTAAAAATGTATGGCTATGGGTATTTCTAAGTTTATTTTTATTTTATGTGCATTGGTATTTTGCCTGCATGTATGTATGAGAATGTTGGATTCTCTGGGACTAGATTTACTAACAATTGTGAGCTACCATGTGGTTGCTGGGAATTAAATCCAGGTCCTATGGAAGAACTGTCAGTGCTTTCAACCACTGAGCCATCTCTCCAGCCCACAGTTTGTTAGCTAAGAATTTTAATGCTTAGAATTAATAGTACCAAAATAGTTTACATATCATATTCAAAGTGATGCTTACTTCAGTATAAGTTTGCAGTGCACAAGAATGATAAATATCTTATATGAGAGTAATAATCAAAGGAATGCCCACAATAATTTCATTTCTAAATTTTGGAATGAACAATGTAAATGAAGTAAATCAGTCTATATTGTCCATTGAAAGAACCAAGCACAATGGCAAATGTTTCACATGGTACACCCAGTGATATGATGTCAAAATTATATTATAATATATATGTATACATGGGTGTATATTTTTGTGCTTATGCATGAGCATGTATAATTAATGAAGATGTGTGAAAACCTGAGTCCTTTTTCTGTTCCCAAAATTAAATCTAAGTAGAAAACATGAGGACATATAGATATTTCTATCTTTTCTCATAACTTACTCAATTTTCCACTGCAGAAAATGTGCTTCACGTGGTTGAAATACATAAAGGATACTGCCATATAAAAAGTAAATGTTTTTGCCCCAAATTAAAAGTCTGTATATACTGAATTACCAAACTTACTTAGATAACTTCTATTTCATATCTTTGGATAGAGACGTATGTTCGTGAACATCTATTTCCTGAGGGATACCATTGGATCCCTGAGCTGAAAAATAGAAGGCTAAGGAATGTCAACAATGACATTGGTACTGATAATGCCACTCCTTTCCAGGAAAACTTCCCTACCAACTACTCATTTCTCCATAGCTTCCTTGGAATGATCGTCCTAACTGGGAGAAGGAAGTAGCTGTTTTACTAGGAAAGTTACATCTGCAAAGTGAGTTTACAAGTGATGGTGGCTTGTAACATGCTACCCACATTCTCTTCCTTTTCAAGGCAGGGACTAGAGGGTCAGGAGAGAATGCTGTTGTGACAGAAAATTGAGCTAGCCTGTCAGGATCTGTTCCTGTCCTTGTCTGAATCCCATGGAGAAGATACATGTGTTTCAGAGAGATCCAGTTAAAAACCCTCCCAATAACTCAGTTTTGGTTTTTACCTTCTAATATCCATTTGACAGATGCCAAGATCATAAATATCTTCTAAATGACAGGAAGCATTGACCGGACAGGGAGTCACATCAGAGGTGAACCACCTTCAGCAAAAGATGTTCTGTTAGAAAGATATTTCAGTACACAACAGTGTCTCAATGACCATCCCTGGTTCACACCTACACTTTCCTCTCTTCCACTTTGTTTCATCGGAGCCTCATGCATACACTTCAGGGATAGGAACCCACCTGGTGTTCCTGTACCTCCAATCATATTTACACAATCACTATCCTCATTTTAAGGAGAAGAAATCCACACAGAGAATCTAATTCACATACTCAACTTCAGGAAACTATACAGGTATGACAGTAAGTGCCGGCTCCAGATCTCTCACATACATACAGCAATTACAACACCATGAGGATTGTTTACTCAGATTTAAAATATTTCAAGAAATAGGGTACTCAAATGTCAGGGACCCATTTGGCTCTTGAAATTGAAAGTGAATAATAAAAGTATAGGGAGAAATATAATACTTGCCTCTTTGTGTCTCTTATGGAGTCCAAATGCTAGTGTCTGCCAACTGTAACATAAATGACTCTAGAAGTTCTCATGTTTCCTTGGAAACCAGAGGTCAATGGCACATTATGAGCAATGATCCACTGTCAGAACACGGGGTCTTAAAGGACCCTGTCATGTGTGAAAAGTTTTAAAGAAATAATTAACTTACATCAGTTTATAATTTGAAATGTTTCCTCATACATACTAATTTAAAAGAAGCAAATTCACCCCAGAGGAGTAGATGCCAGAAAATAATCAACTTGAGGGCTGAAATCAACAAGATAAAAACCAGGAAAACAATACAAAAAAAAAAAATCAATGCAACAAAGAGTTGGTTTTTTGAGAAAATCAACAAGATGATAAACCTTCATCCAAACTAACAAAAAAGCAGAAAGAGAACATGCAAATTAACAAAATCAGAAACGAAAAGGGGAACATAACAACGGACACAGAGGAAATCCAGACAATTTTTATGTCATACTTTGAAAACCTGTATTCCAAAAAAAATTGAAAATTCAAAGGAAATGGACAAATTTCTGGATAACTATAACTTACCAAATTTAAATCAAGAACAGACAAAAAACTTAAATAGACCTATAACCCACAAGGAAATAGAAGCACTCATCGAAAGCCTTCCAACCAAAGAAAGCCCACGGCCAGATGGCTTCAGTGCAGAATTCTACCAGACATTCAAGGCAGAACTAATAAAAATACTCCTCTATTTTTCCACACAATAAAACAGAAGGTTCATTTCCAAACTCTTTTTACGAGGCCACAATCACCTTGGTACCCAAGCCGCACAAAGATACAACTAAGAAAGAAAACTAAAGGCCAATTTCCCTGATGAACATCAATACAGAAATACTCAATAAAATACTGGCAAACTGAGTTCAAGAATACATCAGAGAAATCATCCACCATGACAAAGGAGGCTTCATCCCTGGATTGCAGAGATGGTTTAACATACGAAAATCTATCAACGTGATTCACCATATAAACAAACTGAAAAAGAAAAGCCATATGATCATCTCCCTAGAATCTGAAAATGCCTTCCACAAAATTCAACACCCATTCATGATAAAGGTCTTGGAGAGATCAGAGACAAATGGAATATACTTAATATATAATAAGAGTAATATACAACAAACCAACAGCCAACATCAAACTGAATTGATAGAAGCTTAAGGTGATTACTCTAAAATTAGGAACAAGACAAGGCTGCCCTCTCTTTCCATGTCTCTTCAATATTGTAATTGAAGGTCTATCTAAAGCTATAAGACAACAAAAGTAGATCAAAGGGATCCAAATTGGGAAGGAAGAAGTCAAACTCTCTCTATTTGCAGATGATATGATAGTTTACATAAGCGACTTAATAAACTCTACCAGGGAACTCTTATAGCTGACAAACACCTTCAGCAAACTAGCGGGATACATGATAAGCTCAAAAAAAAAAAAATCAAAAGCCCTATATTATTCAGACGACAAAAGGCTGAGAAAGAAATCAGAGAAACATCACCCTTTACAATAGCAACAAACAAAATAAAGTACCTTGGGGTAACACTTACCAAACAAGTGAAACACCTATATAAAAAGAATTTTGTGGCTCTAAAGAAAGAAATTAAAGAAGATACCAGAAAATGAAAAGATCTCCCATGTTCTTGGATAGGTAGGATAAACATAGTAAAAACTGCAATCTTGCCAAAAGCAATCTACAGATTCAATGCAATCCCCATTATAATCCCACCACAATTCTTCACCGACCTTGAAAGGATAATGTTCAACTTCATAGGGAAAAACAAAAGACCTAGGATAGCCAAAATAACCCTGTACAATAAAAAAACTTCTCGATGCATCACCATTCCTGACTTTAATCTTTACTACATAGCTATTTTTCTGAAAACAGCCTGGTACTGGCACAAATATAGACAGGAAGAGCAATGAAATTGAATTGAATATCCTGATATTACCCCACACAACTAAGAATACCCGATTTTTAACAAAACAGCTAAAAGAATACACTGGGGCAAGGGCAGCTTCTTCAACAAATTTTGCTGGTACAATTGGGTGAGGGTGTGTGGAAGACTGAACATAAACCCCTGTCTGGCATAATGCATAAAACTCAAGTCCAAATGGTTCAAAGACCTCAACATCAATCCAAGCACACTCAACCTACTAGAAGATAAAGTAGGAGGTACCCTTGAACAAACTCTTATAGGAGACCCCTTCCTGAACATAACTCCAGGGGCACAAACACTGAGAGCAATGATTATTAAATGGGACATCTTCAAACTTAGAAGCTTCTTTAAGGCAAAGGACACAGTGGACAGGACCAAATGGCAGGCCACATACTGGGAAAAGATTTTCACCAGTCTTATATTTGACAAAGGGATCATCTCCAAAATATACAATGAACTCAAGAAACTAGTCAACAAAACACCAAATAACCCTATTAAAAAATGGGGTACCGAACTGAAGAAAGAATTCTCAATACAGGAAATCAAAAAGGCTGAAAGACATTTAAGAAAGTGCAACACATCCTTAGCTATCAGGGAAATGGAAATCAAAACAACTTAGAGATACCATTTTCCTCCTGCCAGAATGGCTCAAATTAGAAATACCAATGACAACTCATGCTGGAGAGGAAGTGGAAAAATGGGAACACTCCTGCACTGCTGGTGGGAGCGCAAACTCCTACAGCCATTTTGGAGATCTGTATGGCGGTTCTTCAGGAAAATGGGAATTAGTTTACCACAGGACCCGGCAATCCCACTCTTAGGCATATACCCAATTGATCCCCATCCATGCAACAAAGTTGAGATGCCCCTCAAAGACATCCTTTCAACTATGTTCTTAGCAGCACTATTTGTATTAGCAAGAACCTAGAAGCAACCTAGATGTCCCTCAATTGAAGAATGGATAATGAAAATGTGGAACATCTACACAATGGTATACTACTCTGCAGAGAAAATAATGGTATCTTGAAATTCGCAGGCAAGTGGCTGTCAGGTTAAGAAACAATCCTGAGTGAGGTAACCCAGTCACCAAATAGGAATATGGTATGTACTTGCTCATATATGGATTTTAGACCTAGAGCAAAGGATCACCAGCCTATAATTCACACCACCAGACAAACTAGGATACATGGTGTATTCTAAGAGATTCACATAAAGATCCTCACAGAAGGGAGAAGGGACAAGTCTCCCAGAGCACAGGTGAAGAGGTGAGGCAGTGAATTGAGAGACACGTATGAGAAAGAAAGGGGGTGGAGGAGAAAGCACATGCAACTAGGAAGATTGAGTCAGGGTAGGAATAGAAGACAGAAGAGAGAGAGAGAGAGAGAGAGAGAGAGAGAGGGAGAGAACATAAAAGAGGGAGCCATTTTTGGTTTGAAGGGAAAACTGAACCTAGAGAAAGTTCTAGAGACCTAAATGACTCCACCAACTAACTATTTGAGCAACCATGGAAAGGCTACCATAAATGCCCTTCCTCCATATTGAGATCAACAACTAACTTATCCACCATCATTGAGCCCTCATGTAGTACCTGTTGGAAAGAGAATTAAACACCACACTGAGTCGAACTAGAATCCCGATGCAGATGGAGAGGAAAAGACCAGGTTGTGGAAACACATAGAGACAACTGACCTGAATAACGAGGAGCTCAATGGCTCCCAGACTTATAGCTGGTAATCGAGCATGGGACTGACTCCCGACCCCCTAAATATGGGTCTCAGCCAGAAGGACTGAGCAGTCTAAGGGACCTCAGAGAGTGGAACCAGGATGTATCCCTGGTGCACAAAAGGTCCTTGTGAACACATCCCCCATGGAGGGATACTGCCTTAACCCAGAGACAGGAGAGAAGTCCTAGTCCCTACTTCAAATGACCTGTCAGATCTACATGACCCCACCTGGATGGCATTGCCCTACTTGTGGAATTGGGGCGAGGGGATGGTAGGGAGGGAAGCATGGTCAGGGTGCATGTGAGGGGGCAGAGGTTAAAAGGGAGGGAGTGAGAGGGAACTGGGATCATCATGTAAAATAATAAATTAAATAAAAACTAAATAAATAAAAAGAAATGTTGATATCCTGACATCAGTTTCATAATTAATACACCGTTTATGTGCTTTATTTGGGGTAGTTTTGGCTATGAGAACAGTCTGGCAGGAAACTGTTTGTAAAATGTTACTGTCATAGATTTTCTACAGTATTATACCAGGGTAGGTTCCAGGCAAGCCACACTTGCAGTTCTTAGGATTTGCAGTGTTTGACATTGACACTTACACTCCTCCTCTGGTATCATTCATGTAATTTAACTTTCAGTAGTATCATGAATACTACTCAGTAGGGTAGATATTGTATTTAGGTTTCAGTTCGACTTCTCAATATTCAAGTATATGAGTAATGGTTCCCTTAGCAATAAGGCCATAACATTAAATTGCTGAGAGTCACAAATAGCATTGAAATAGAGTATAATTTTTCAAATGCGTTTGAAGGTGTGTGGTGAATAGAATCTTTTGGCCAATGACTCAAAATAATGTAACCAATTTTTGCCATTGGTTGTTTTCTTGTTGGCATATGATATCTAGTTGTTATACTGTCTTCTGTATGGTTTTGTGACTCCATTTTAATTCCTTTCATAAATGTTTATTTTTCAGAATCTTCTACATTATTGTTTTTCCATAAAGTTTTCCAGAAGGCCTTTAGTGCTGTTTGTACCTTATGATATTACTGTGTTACCCTCTTCTTTCATGCCCCTCCTATCATAGATTCCTCTTTATCACTATACAACACGATACGGTGTTTCCATTTTTTGGATTGGTCTTCTCTTTCCCTATGTTCCCTTACTAGCTAACCTTTGTGGTTATTGGATTTAAGCACACATATAAAAGTTTAAAATCTATGATCCACACGCAAGAGGAAACATGAAACATTTGTCTCTTGAGGCCAATCTGACATTACTCAAGAAGATAGCTATATACCAAGTTGTCATTATTAATTATGAGAGTCATAAGAAACAAGAGTTTCTTTTAAACATGGAATTACACAGTACAAGACAGATGTTGTATGAAAGAGGAACAGTGTCTTCCTTTCATTGTAGTGTTTTGACCCACCTAGACTTCCATTAGTATCTGAGACACTGAAGCAAATTCTACATTGAAAGTATGTTTTGCAGAACCTCTGGAGTATATTATTTCATTGTCGAAGAAATCCACCATTCTGCTTTGTTCAGCATAGTTAATCATGAATGTCTTTTCATGGCACAGAAGATTGTAAACGAATGCAATTTTGTTTAAGAGCAACTTTTGTTTAGCAATATTCCCAATTTGAGAAACAGACCCCCATGGCCTAGACACATAGTTAAATGAACCAGATGGACAAAGTGAGCAGAAACATGCAAAAAGGAGAGGGTATTGTTTTCTTTCATTCATTTTTTGTAAGTCGTTGGTGATTTATACTGTAATGCCCAAAGTAGAAATCTCACTAATAATATTGATATGAAAAATTAATTTAGTACGCTTAAAGTCAATAGTATTAGAAGCATAAATACCTCTGATTTGATTAGCACAGGAATGGAGTAAGGACTGGAGGAACCTATTGATCTACATCTCTACACAATTAACTGAATGTTGCCTACTGTATCTGGAATCATCCATGGCACAAACCACTACCTTATATCTTTCCAAAAATACTCATGATGATCTGTTTGAAAATGGGTTTCTCCAGACAAGAAACAACTAGGCCTCTAAGAATGATAGACATCTTCCCCCAGAGAAACAGAAAGTGACAAGATCTCCTGAGCAAATTGGGAGCAATAGGGCAGGGGAGAGTGAGTTAAGACAATGAGAAGGGGAGAAGAGGAGGACATGAAGGAATAGGAAGACTGAGTTGGGGGAAAAAGAGAGGAAAGCAAGAAAAGAGATTCCATAACAGAGGGAGCCATTATAGGATCAAAGAGAAATGTGGCACTAGGGAAATGTCCATCAATGTATAGGGATGACAACAACTAACAATCTAAGCAATAGTGGAGAGGCTACCTTAAATGCCCTTCCTCAATAATGAGATTGGTGACTACAATATATACCATACAAGAGCCCTATCCAGTAGCTGATAGAGACAGAAAGAAACCAACAACTGAACCCTGAACCAAATTCCTGGAATCCTATTGCAGAGAGGGAGAAGTGATGAACAAAGGGGTGAAGACAAGGCTTGAGAAACCCACAGAAACAGATGACCTGAGTAAGTGGGAGCTAATGGACCAAAGTCTAACAGCTTGTGTAACCATCATAAGTACGAACCAAACCCCCTGAGCGTAGGTGTAGGTTGTAGGACTTGGGCAATCTATGGGGACTCTAGTAGAGAAACCAGTATGTATTCCTAGTGTATGAAAGGGCTTTGTGAAACCATTCCCTATGGAAGGATACTGTCTCAGACTAGATACAATGGGGAGGGTGTACGTGCTGCAACAAATGATGAGATAGACTATGATGATTCCAAATGGAAGTTTCACCCTCCCTGAGGAGTGGATGGGGATAACAGGGCAGAACAGTGGAGAGAATGGGAGGAAGGGAGGAAGAGGGAACACAGATGGGTATGTAAAAAATATTGTTTTTAATTGAAATTAAAAATAATTGAAAAATAAAAATGGGTTCCTTTCCTAGATTGAAAAGGGAATGCACAGATTTTTGTACAGTGGAAGAATATGGTTCAGTACAGGAAGAGGGTTTACAGGGAATCCACCCACAAGGTCAAGTGTGCCTGAAGTGGTTTTCACTACTTTGCCTTACAGGACAACATGGAGAGCAATCTTTTGTATCTATGAAGTTTACTCAATCTCACAAATTATAGCGATCCCTCTGGGCTCGGCATATCAGAAAATATGGAAGTAATCATAGTATTTCTTCTTACTGTTACATGCCTCTGATGCAATTTGAAAAGATTATTAACCACTCCCAACATTGCAATCAAACATATGCCCCAGCATTTTGTATGACCTCCACATCCCATGGAACAAAATGTGGTGCTGCACAGCTTGTATTATGTTGGGAGAATGTCTAAAGAGATGAACACTTTGAGTGAGAACATCATCTGTGACTGATGTTCATTGTCAAGAGTCTTAGGACTTTTGCCTTCAGTAAATTCATGAATCATCAAGATCATTATGGTCCGCATTTCAAACCTGGGGGTAAACCTTGCCTGATCTACTTCTTCTTCTTTGACACTGCATTGTGGCCACCATTTGGATGCAATTAGGAGAGCAAGATTTGGATGCTGATTTGCATAAATCAGTGGTAAGCCTGAATGTTGTAGAATGAGCATGAAGTAGCATTACTGCAGAAATGTGCATTCTGATGTCTTTTTGTATATGATCAAAAGGACATCACAGCTTATCAACTTTGATAGAAGAATTCAAACAGCATTTGCTAGTTAATGAGACACTATGAGTTCTGATGGAAATAAATGTGACTTGAGACATACCTCTCATGTGCCCTGAGATGTGGCACTGAACTTGATTAAGATACCGAGATCCTGCTTTAGTTTGAGACCTCTGCTGAAAATCTCAATGATTATTGTGCCCTTTCCTTCCACTCATCTCAACTTGAGCTAAACTGGAAGCACTTGGAATGTAGATGCCACAATAGAAGGATTGTCTCCATGAGGTTAGTATATGGTCATTTCTTTTTGCCATTTTCTTAATGATTGACATAAAGATGACCATACCAAAGTGGACCATGCCACTCTTGGTAAGGTGGTCATGAGTGTCCTTTTTTATATAAGAAAAAGAGTCTAAACAAGCTACATGGAGCAGGCCAGTAAGCAGATTCCTACTCCTGCTCTCAGATGGAGTACTTGCACATAATTCCCTCAACAATGGGCTGTGAGGAGGGATAAAAAAGCGAAACTCTTTTTTCCAATGTTGGAATTTTTATGATAATATTTTTCTATTTAAATTTGAAACAAGCTTGTATTACATGTTAATCCCAATTCCTTCACCACCTTCCCCTCTTTCCTTACCCCTGCCAACCACACCCCATCCCATTTCTGCTACCCAGGGAGGGTGAGGCCTTCCATGGGGGAAATTCAAAGTCTGTCATATCATTTTGGCTGGACTTAGTTAGTCACTCCCCCACATGTCTCGGCTGAGAGAGTATCCCTCTATGTGGAATGGGCTCCCAAAGTTCAATGGTACTAGGCATAAATAATTATCTATTACCAGAGACCCCATAGACTTCCCAGGCCCCCTAAAGAACACCCATGCTCAGTGGTCTGGATCAGTCCTATCATGGTTCCCACCAATCATACTGGAGTCCATGATCTCCCACTGCTTTGATCATTGTGTTTATCACAGCTGCAGAAATGCAAATTAGGACATTATTGACTGTATTATGATGATGGCTCATAATCCAAAGAAATTCACTAACCGTTTATGACTTTTCAACTCTGAATAACAGAATTAGCCTACAGGGATGGAATGATATTTAAATACCAGTTTCGCCATTAATAGTCTGATTTCATCTAAACAGACATTTCTCAAATCTGACAGTGATTAGTTGTAAGAGAAAGGATTTTGTGTTCTGGCTGCACTTGAATCTTATGTCAACTTAATCAAATTTGTCAATGTAGCATCCCAAAGTAAAGACTTATCTTCAGCTGGAATCAAAAAGAAGCAAAGATAGAATTACCCAGTCCATCTTACCAGTGAAAGCCAGATTGAAGTGGCCACAAGTGAACATGATACAATTTAAAGTGCCAAACATGGTTCTATCCCATGTTCCCATATAGTAGATAGAATAGTAGATAGAACACAGCTACTGATATTTAAGCCAGAGCTGAAGGTAAAGGGATGGTTGAACAAGGTGATTTATATTTTCTGTGGTGCAGTTAATCACAAAAGGACTAATGGAAAGAAGAAATATAAGGATTTGTAAGTGTGTGGGAATTTTTTAAATTATAGTTTGTTGGGTTTAGTATTATGAAAATGTTTATCTTTCCAAAGGGAATCAATACAATCACAATCAAATTTCAACAAATTAACAGAAATTGAAAAACAATTTTCAGCTTCAAATAAAAACACACAAGATCCTTATAACATAAGCTATGCCCCAATAATAAAATAAATGCTGAAGGAATAAACATCCGAACTGTGAATTTGTACTATAGAGATTTGTAATAAAAACAGCATGGAATTGGCGTGAAAATGGGTATATTGATCAAGGAAATCAAATTGAAAACTCAGACAGGAGACCGAAGCACTATAGATACCTGAATTTTCACAATGAGCCAAAATATATATATATATATATATATATATATATATATATATATATATATGCTAGATAAAAGACAACATATTTAAACAAATCTGTGTCCATACAGCAGAGCTGCATGTAGAAGTATGCACAGAGATCCGTGGTTATCACCATGCACACAACTCAATGAAAATGGGGAAAGCATCTCAACATAAGACAAGATACCATGAATCTGATGTGAGGGAAAGTTGGGAATAAAGTTGAACTTGTGGGAACAGGAAAGGAATCTATATGAACACAGAAGAGTTAGCACAGGCACTAAGACTGGCAAGTAATAAATGGGACCTCATGAAGCAGAAAATCTTCTGTATTAAAAGAATACCATAATTGGGTAAAGTGGAAATGGGAAATGATCTTTACCAATTATACATCTGATAGAGGGTTAGGAACTAAAATATAAAAATGAAAACAAGCTATACTAGTTGGCCATAGAGGCCAGGCAGTGGTTGTATACAACTTTAATCCCAGCACTCTTGAGACAGGGGCTCAAGGACACCCTGGGCTACATGAAATTGATGCAGACTTAAAGAGAAACAGAGCTCACACAAAGGTGTTCCTAGCACATGTGATCACACATCTTTTAACTCCAACTCTAGGGATGCAGAAACAGGAGTCATTGGCTGGGTAGGAAAGGAATATAAACCAGGAGAAGACAGGACCGAGGTGCAGTCTGAGCAGCAGTGACATCTGAGGCAGTCAATATAAAGCAGTCAGAAGAAGCAGTGAGACTGAGGATGAAGTCAGAGGATGCTTAGTGAGGCAGTCTGTGGACAGGATCACCCCTGATGGTCTGAGGATTCAGTAGATATAAGAGGTTTCATTTGTGTCTGGCTCCTACTTCTCTGAACATTCAGCTTTCCCCCACCGTAATTTCTGACTTTGGGTTTTTTTATTAACTCTGATTAGAATTCATGTGACTGAGTGGGCTCCGAACAGACAGTTCATGCACCAGGTGTAACGCCTGATCCCACTGCCATGGCACCAACAGCCATACCAAGCCACACAATTGTCGCTAACTTGCAGAGGGCCTAGTTTGGTCCCAGGCAGGCTTCCCTAATGTCAATACAATGTCCGTGATATCCCACTAGCTCACGTTAGATAACTCTGTGCGTATTCCTTCATGAATTAGAAACCTCATGCTCATAGAATCTCTCTTCCTCTCTGCAACTGAATTCCAGGAATTCAACCCAGCACATGGCTTTCTGATTCTGCTTCCATCAATTACTGGATGTAGGTTCTCATATGACAATTAGGGTAATCAAGAATCTGGTTACAGGAGAAGGCAATTCAGGCACTCTCATCACAGTTGCTAGGAACATTAGTGGGTGTCATCCTTGTGGATTCCAGGGAATTTGTTTAGCAACATGTTTGTCCTTAACCCCATATTGGCCTCCTCTATCAACATGTCTCTTTCCTCAATATCTTTATCTACCATCCTCCAATTTAACAATCCCTGGGGTGATCCACGTGTATCCCTTTTAAGGTTCTCCTTGTTATGTAGTTTCTCTGGGACTGTGGAATGTAGCCTGGTTATCCTTTGCTTTACATGTAATATCCACTTATGAGTGAGTACATACTGTGTTTGTATATCTGGGTGTTTATTCCTCACCCAGGTTGATTTTTTTCTAGTACCATCCATTTGCCTGAAATTTTCATGATGTAATTATTATTGTATTTATTTTTTTAATTTAATATATTATTTTACATTTCGATCCCAGTTCCCTCTACCTCCCTCCCTCCTTTCCTTTTACCCTCTCTGCTCTCTCACATCCACCTTAACCACCCTCCCCTCCCACCACCCACCCCAATTCCAAATGTAGGGGAATGTCATCCAGTTGGGGTACTGTAGATCTGACAGGACATTTGAAGTAGGGACTAGGGCTTCTCTTCTGTCTCTAGGTTAAGGCAGTCATCCTTCCATGGGGGATGTGTTCGCAAGGTCCTTTTGTGCACCAGGGATATATCCTGGCTCCACTGTTTGAGGTCCCTTAGACTGTGCAGTCCTCCTGGCTGAGACCATATTCAGGGGGCATGAGTCAGTCCCATGCTGGCTTCCCAGCTATCAGTCTGGGGGCCCATTAGCTCCTCCTTGTTCAGGTCAGCTGTCTCTATGTGTTTCTGCAGCCTGGTCTTGTCCTCTCCATCTGCATGTGGGTTCTAGTTCGACTCAGTGATTATGTATGGGTGTTTGCTCCTGTTTCCAACAGGTACAAGATGAGGGCTCCATGGATAATTTAGTTGTTAATCTCACTATCTGGGAATGGCTTTTATGGTAGCCTTTCGATGAAAGCTCAAATTGTTTGTTAGCAGCAGTCTTGTAGTTCTCTAGACCTTTCTTTGTGTTCAGTTTTCTGTTCAAAACAATATTGGCTCCCTCTTTTATGTTCTCACTCTGTCTCTGTCTCACTCTCTCCTGTCTTCTATTACTACCCAGACTCAATCTTCCTAGTTGCATGTGTTTTCCTCTCCTTGCCCTCGCATTCTCCGACTTTTCTCTCCATTCACTGCCCCCCAACTTCCTCTGTGCTATGGGGGCCTTGTCCCTTCCCGGTTCTGTGAGGGACTTTATATCAATCTATTAGAATATACCGCGTATCTTAGTTCCTCTGGTGGTATGAATTATAGGCTGGTGATCCTTTGCTCTAGGTCTGAAATCCATACATGAGTGAGTACATACTATGCTCCTCTATTTGTGACTGGGTTACCTCATTCAGGATTGTTTCTTCAAGTGTCATCCTCTTGCCTGAGAATTTCAAGATACCCTTATTTTTTCTGCAGAGTATTATTGCATTGTGTAGATGTGCCACATTTTCATTATCCATTCTTCAATTGAGGGACATCTAGGTTGCATCTAGGTTCTTGCTAATACAAATAGTGCTGCTAAGGACGTAGTTGAACATATGTCTCTGTTGTATGGATGGCGATCAATTGGGTTTATGCCTAAGAGTGGGATTGCCAGGTCCTGTGGTAAACTAATTCCCATTTTCCTGAGGAACCGCCATACTGATCTCCAAAATGGCTGTACGAGTTTGCACTACCACCAGCAGTGGAGGAGTGTTTCCATTTCTCCACATCCTCTCCAACATGAGTCATCATTGGTGTTTCTAATTTTAGCCATTCTGGCAGGAGTGAGAAGGTATCTCAAAGTTGTTTAGATTTGCATTTCCCTGATACCTAAGGATATTGAGCACTTTCTTAATTTTCTGTCATCCTTTTTGATTTCCTTTATTGAGAATTCTTTCTTCAGTTCTGTAACCCATTTTAGTAGGGTTTTTTGGTGTTTTGTTGACTAGTTTCTTGAGTTCTTTGTATATTTTGGAGATCAACCCTTTGTCGGATATAGGATTGGTCACAATCCTTTCCCAGTCTGTGGGTTTGCGTTTGGTCTTGTCCACTGTGTCCTTTGCCTTACAGAAGCTTCTAAGTTTGAACAGGTTCCATTTATTAATTGTTGCTCTCAGTGTCTGTGCCCCTGGAGTTATGTTCAAGAAGGAGTCTCCTATACCAATTTGTTCAAGGGTACCTCCTACATTGTCGTCTAAGTTGTTCAATGTGGCTGGATTGATGTTGAGGTCTTTGATCCATTTGGACTTGAGTTTTGTGCATGGCGACAGACATGGGTCTATCTGCAGTCTTTTCACACCCTCATCCAATTGTGCCAGCACCATTTGTTGAAGATGCTGTCTTCACCCCATTGTATAATTGTAGCAGTTTTGTCGAAAATCAGGTGTTCATAGGTGTGTGGGTTAATATCAGGTTTTTCAATTTGATTCCATTGGTCTACCTGTCTATTTTTATGCCAATACCAGGCTGTTTTCAGGACTATAGCTTTGTAGTAGAGCTTAAAGTCAGGAATGGTGATGCCTCCTGAAGTTCTTTTATTGTATAGGGATGTTTTGGCTATTCTGGGTCTTTTGTTTTTCCATATAAAGTTGATTATTATCCTTTCAAGGTCAGTGGAGAATTGTGGTGGGATTTTAATGGGGATTGCATTAAATCTGTTCTTTGCTTATCCTACCTATCCAAGAGCATGGGAAATCTTTCCATTTTCTGGTATCTTCTTTAATTTCTTTCTTTAAAGCAACAAAGTTTTTATTATATAGGTCTTTTACTTGTTTGGTAAGCGTTAGACCAAGATACTTTATGTTGCTTGTGGCTATTGCACAGGGTGATGTTTCTCTGATTTCTTTCTCTGTCTCTTTGTTGTCTGAAAAAGGTAAGACTACTTATTTTTTTGAATTTATCTTTTATCCTGCTAATTTGCTGAAGGTGTTTGTCAGGTGTAGTTGTTCGCTGGTAGCGTTTATTGGGTCGCTTATGTAAACTATCATATCATCTGCAAATAGAGACAGTTTGACTTCTTCCTTTCCAATTTGGAAACCTTGGATCTCCTTTTGTTGTGTTATAGCTTTACCTAGACTTCCAGTACGATATTGAAGAGATATGGAGAGGGCAGCCTTTTCTTGTTCCTGATTTTAGAAGGCTTAAGTTTCTGTCCATTCAGTTTGATTTTAGCAGTTGGTTTGCTGTATAATTCTCCTATTATGTTAAGGTATGTTCTTGTTATCCCTTATCTTTGAAAGACCTTTATCATGAAAGGGTGTTGAATTTTGTCAAAGGCTTTTTTGGCATCTAGGGCAATAAGCATATGGATTTTCTTTTTCAGTTTGTTTATATGGTGGGTCACATTGATAGATTTTTTTTGTATGTTTAACCATCCCTGCAATCCAGGGATGAAGCCTACTTGGTCATGGTGGAAGATTTCTCTGATGTAGTCTTGAATTAGGTTTGCTTTCATTTTATTGCGTATTTTCCATCGATGTTCATCAGGGATATTCTTCTGTAGTTTTTGTTTATATGGTGGATCATGTTGATAGATTTTCCTATGTTAAAGCATCCCTGAAATCCAGGAATGAAGCCTACTTGGTCATGGTGGATGATTTCTCTGATGTAGTCTTGAATTCAGTTTGCCTGTATTTTATTGAATATTTTCGCATCGATGTTCAACAGGGATATTGGTAAGTAGTTTTCTTTCTTAGTTGTGTCTTTGTGTTGCTTGGGTACCAAAGCTAATGTGGCCACATAAAAAGCGTTTGGCAATGAACCTTCTGTTTATATTTCATGGAACAGTTTGGGAAGTATTGGTATTAGTTATTCCTTGAATGTCTGGTAGAATGCTGCACTGAATCCATCTGGCCATGGGCTTTGTTTGAATGGAAGTCTTTCGATGACTGCTACTATTACATTGCAGGTTATAGGTTTATGTAATTTGTTGGTCTGTTCTTGATTTCATTTTGGTAAGTGATAGTTATCCTGAAATTTGTCCATTTCCTTTGAATTTTCAATTTTTGTGGAAAACAGGTTTTCAAAGTATGATCTAAAAATTGTCTGGATTTCCTGTGTCGGTTGTTATGTTCCCCTTTTCGTTCCTGATTTTCTTAATTTGCAAGTTCTCTCTCTGATTTTTCATTACATTGGATAAAGGTATGTCTATCTTGTTGATTTTCTCAAAAAAACAACTCTTCGTTGCATTGATTTTTCGTATTGATTTCCTGGTTTCTATTTTGTTGATTTCAGCCATCATGTTGATTATTTCCTGGAGTCCAAACCTACAGGGTGAGTTTGCTTCTCTCTGTTCTAAAGCTTTCAGTTGTGCTGTTAATTCTCTTATGTGACTATCCTTTGTTTTCTTCATACGGGCACTTAGTGCAATGAACTTCCCTAGTATCACTGCTTTCAAGGTGTCCCATATGTTCGGGTATGTTGTGTTCTCATTCTTGTTGCATATTCGAAAGTCCTTAATTTCTTTCTTTATTTCTTCTTTGACCCAGGTGTGGTGCAGTTTCACATTGTTCAGATTCCATGAGTTTTCATGTTTTCTGCTATTTGTGTTGTTGTTGAATTCCATTTTTAAAGCTTGGTGGTCTGATAAGGTACAAGGAATTAATACTATCTTCTTGTATCTGTTGAGGATTTTTTTATGCCAGCATGTGAAGCAGAGAAGAAGGTATATTCTTTTCTGTTTTGATGGAATGTTCTATAGATGTCTTTTAAACCCAATTGAGACATGACTTCTGTTAGTTATTTTGTTTCTTTGTTGAGTTTCTGATTCTTGGTCCTCTCTAGTGTTGAGAGTGGTCTATTGAAGTCTCCCACTATAAGTATGTGAGGTTTTATATGAACTTTGAGTTTTAGTAGTATTTCTTTTACTAATGTTAGTTCTTTTGTATTATGGGCATAGATATTCAGAACTGAGAGTTTGTGATCATGGATATCTCCTGCAATGAATAAGAAATGGCGATCTTCCTCTGTTTTGATCAACTTTGGTTTGAAGTCTAACATTTTAGATATTAGGATAGACATAAGTGCTTGCTTCTTGGTTCCATTTGATTGGACAATCTTTAACCAACCCTTTACCCTGAGGTAATGTCTATCTTTGCAGCTTAGATGTGTTTCTTGTATGCAGCAGAAGGATGGATTCTGTTAGCCTGTGTCTTTTTATAGGTGAGTTAAGACCATTAATGGTGAGGGTAAGTACCATTGTTGGTTGATGCTCACTTGTTTTAGGTTTGTTGTTGGCATTGGTATTGTGAATATACTTGTTCTGTTTACCCTTGGTCTCTGGTGTAGTTATATTATCTGTTGTCTACATTTTTGTGGGCATAGTTGCCTTTCTTGGGTTGGAGGTTTCCTTCCAATACTTTCTGTAGGGATGGATTTGTAGATACGTTTTGGGAATATCTTGTTTTGTCATTAAATATCTTCTTTTCTCCATCTATAGTGATTGAGAATTTTGCTGGGTATAGTAGCCTGGGCTGGTATCCGTGTTTTCTTAATGCTTGTAGAACATCTATCCAGGACCTTCTTGCCTTGAGTGTTTCCATGGAGAAGTGGTGAAATTTTGATAGATGTGCCTTTATATTTTACCAGTCCATTTTCCTTTGCTGCTCTTAATATTCTTTCTTTATTCTGTATGCTAGGTGTTTTGATTATTATATGTCAAGGGTTATTTTTTCTTTGTTCCAGCCAATTTGGAGTTCGGTATGCTTCTTGTACTTTCATGGGCATGTCCTACTTCAGACTGGGAAAGTTTTCCTTGATGATTTTGTTGAATATATTTTTGGCACCTTTGAGCTGGGATTCATCAACTTCCTCTATTGCTATTATTCTTAGATTTGGCCTTTTAACATTGTCCCACATTTCCTGGAAGTTTTGTGTTAAGGATTTGTTGGATTTATGGATTTCTTTGTTTGATGAATCTATTTCTTCTGGTTTATCTTCTGGGCCTGAGATTCTCTCTTCCAGCTCTTGAATTCTGTGGTTTATGCTTGTGTCTGTAGTTCCCGATTTTATGCCCAGTTTTTTTTATTTCCAGCATTCCTTCGGGTTGTGTTGCCATTATTTTCTCTATTACAGTTTTCAAGTCTTGAACCGTTTCCTACACCTGATTATTTGTTTTTTCTTGGACTTCTGTACTTTCCTTAATTTTCTTAAGGAATTTGTACATTTCTTCCACTTTTTTGTTTTGTTTTTCTCTCCATTTCTTTAAGGGATTTCCTCACATCTTCTTTGAGGGCCTCCATCATTTTTATGACTGTAATATTAAAGTCTTTCCCTTCTGCTTCCTCTCCTTTGTTGTGGTGTTCCATTTAGTTGGTGTAGATTCCCTAGATTCTAGTTTTGTCATGCTTGTCTTTCTGTTGTTAGGTTTTTTTTTTTTCTTGTATTGCTGTCTTCCCATAGCTTCTTTCAGTAGGTGTTGGTGGGCTCTCCCCCTCTCTCTATGGTACTTCCCAGGTGGGCTTATGTAGGTCAGAGTTTCAGTATCTGTAGCTCTTGGTGGTGCAAGCTCTCTAGGAGATATCTCTGCAGACAGGGACCCGGGGATGGGGTCAGGTGTGAGGATCCAGTAGAAGATGCTGTGGGAACTCAGAGTGGTCCCACAGAGATAGGCGGATCTCTGGGAGGTGTTTGGGACTGCAGCAGAGGAATGGAGATGGGGGTCAGGGACCAGGCAGGTGAGAATTATGGGTGGTCACGTGTGGATAGGCAGGTCTCTTGTGTTCAGAGTTGCTCTGAGATGTTTCTGAAGTAGTGTAGACTGTTAGCTTCACCCTCTGTCCCAGTGCTCAACCAGAGTGGAGGGACAGTGGGCAAGGTAGAGCACAGGGTACGGGAGGCAGGCTTGTGGTGGGGATGGGTGGGGACGTGTCAGATCTCCAAGCGTGCTCTCTATGGGGACAGGACACAGGAGCAGGGTGATCTGGGGCCAACGCAGGGTGTTCTGGAGGGGGGCAGGTTGTAGGGGGGAGGCCTCCCCATTTGGGCACAGACTCAACTCTAGCCAATGGCTGGTGGAAGAGGACAAAGTCTGTGTTGATACTTGGGGTGTTTCTGCACCCAATAGTCGGATCTCAGTGCGATGTCATTATTTTTAACAGATGAGTAACATTCCATTGTATAAAGGTACCACATTATCGGCTCTGCATATGTATTATGCCAGAGTGGGGGTCCAACAACCACTCCAATTCTACAGAATTTCCTGGGTCTGCTCTCAGCACACTGAGCCCACCTATCCACACATGATCACACTGAGGCTGCACCCAACAGATCTGTGGAACCCATTGATGCTCAACTGCCAGAGGATCACCCTGAGGCAACATGTGCCCAATTGTTGGACACTATCACTGGTCCTCTGCTAGAGAAGAGACCCCCAGAGAGCTTTGGATCATCCAGAGTTGCAAACATTGAACTTCTGGTCCCACTGAAGGAGTAGACTGAGAGAGATTCCACCTGTACCCACTGGAAGAAGTGATGGGAAACAGGCAATACAAAGAAAATGCGTAGCAATAGAAAGCCAAGCATGACTTCACCAGAATCTAGGGATGCTTCACCAACTAGTACTGAGCGTACCAAGGTAGATGAAGCAGAAGAGAACGACTTGAAAAATAACTTCAGAAAAATGATAGAACCCTCAAAGTTGATATGAGAAAATACATTAAAGAAATGAAAGAAAAAATTAAAATAAATTGATGAAAAGACCAAGTAAAACATGGAAGAAATGACCAAATCTCTTGAAAAAAGTAAGGAAAGCAAAGAGAAAACAATCAAACAGATGAAGGAAAAAATTTAAATACATCAAGACCTGAAAACTGAAATAGAGACAAAAAAGAACACACAAACCGAGGGAATGCTGGATATAGAAAAACTGGGAAAACGATCAGCAATTACAGGTGTAAGCATAATCAACAAACTACAAGAGATCAAACAGAAAATTTCAGGGGCTGAATATAAACTAGAGGAAATAGATTCATCGACAAAAGAAAATCTTAAATCCAACATATCCCTAAAATAAAACATCCAGGAAATGTGAGACACCATGCAGAGACCAAACCTAAGAAAAATAGGCATAGAAGAAAGTGAAGAATCCCACCTCAAATGCGCAGAAAACATACTCAAAAAAAAGCATAGAAAAAACATTCCCAATCTGAAGAAGTACATGCCTTTGCAGGTACAAGAAATACATAGAACACCAAAGAGACTTAACCAAAAAAAAAGTCCCTTTCTCACACAATAATCAAAACTCCTAACATACAGAATAAAGAAACAATATTAAGAGTATCAAAGGAAAAAGGCCAGGTAACATACAAAGACAGGTCTATTAAAATTGCCCCTGTCTTCCCATGGAAAGTCTCAAGGCCACAAGGTCGTGGGTACATGTTCTACAAATACAAAGAGTCTGCGGATGCCAGCCCAGGCTACAATACCCAGAAAACCTCTCAATCATTATAGTTGGGGAAAACAAGATATTCAATGCCAATGCCAGATTTTCACAATAATTATCTACAAATCCAGCCCTACAGAGAGCTCTGGAAAGAAAACTCCAACCCAAGAAAGTTAACTACACTCACCAAGACATAGGCAATAGATGATCCCACTTCAGCAGAACCCAAAGGATAAAACAGGGCTAATATATTCATGACAACACTACCAACACCAAATCTAAAACCAACAAGCATTAACAATCAATGGTCCTTACTCACCTTTAGCATTAATGGTCTTAACTCACCTATAAAAAGGCGCAGGCTAACAGAATAAATACAAAGATAGAATACATCATTCTGCTGCATGCAAGAAATACATCTAAGCTTCAAAGACAGACATTACCTCAGGGTAAAGGGTTTAGAAAAGCTCTTCCAATCAAATGGACCCAAGAATCAAGCAGGTTTAGCTATGCTAATATCTTACAAGTTAGACTTCAGACCAAAAATCAATCAAAAGATTAAAGAAGGTAATTTCATATTCATCACAGGAGAAATACGTTAGTACAAAGTGTCAATTCTGAACATGTATACCCCAAATACAAAGGCAACCATATTCATAAAAGAACCACTACTAAATCTCAAAGCTTGTATAAAACCTTATACACTCAGAGTGGGAGAGTTCAACACCCCACCTTCACAGCTAGACAGGACCACCAGACAGAAACTTAACAAAGAAAGAAAGAACTAACAGAAGTTATGACCTAATTGGTTTAACAGACTTCTATAGAATATTCCATTCAAACATGACACCTTCTCTAAAAATGACCTCATACTAGGCAACATAGTAAACCTCAACAGATAGAAAGAAAAAAAAAGGAATACTCCCCTGTATTTTATCATAACACCATGCTTTAAAGTTGGAATTCAGCAATACAATTTCCAGATAACATACAAACTCATGGAATTGAACAATGTGCAATCTCACCACACCTTCATCAATAAGTCATTAAGAAAGAAATTAAAGACTTCCTTGACTGCAATGAGAATGAAAACACAACATACCTGAACTTATGGGACAATTTGAAAGCCTGGACACCAGGAAAGTTCATTGAACTAACTGCCCATATGAAGAAAATGAAGGCTATTCACAGTAGAATATTAACAGCACAACTGAAAGCCTTAGGACAAAAAGAATCAAACTCACCACAGAAAATTAGATGCCAGGAAATAATCAATTTGAGGGCTGAAATCAATCAATCAATCAAGTAGAAACAAGGAGAATAATACAAAAAAAAAAAAAAAAAAAAAACAATGTATCAAAGAGATGGATTTTAGAGAAAGATCAACAAGATAGACCAGCATTTATACAAACTAACTAAAAAGCAGAGAGAGAACATGATAATTAACAAAATTATAAATAAAAGTGGGACATAATAATGGACCTGAGGATATCCAGACAATTTTCTGGACACAATTTGAAAACCTGTACTCCACAAAATTTGAAAATTCAAAGAAAGTGAACAAATTTCTGGATAACTATCAATTAGCATAATTAAATCAAAAAGAGACAAGCAATTTAAATAGAGTCCAAATCAAATAGAAGAGGTCATCAAAAGCCTCCCAACTGACAAAAAAAAAAAAAAAAAAAAAAAAAAAAACAAATCCCAGGGCCTGATGGCTTCAGTGCAGAAATTTGAAGAAGCTAAAATCAATACTCCTCAAATTGTTGCACACCACAGAAGCAGAAGGTTCATTATCAAACTCTTTTTATGCAGCCACAATTACCTTGGTACCCAAACCTGAGAAAGAGAACTGTAGACCAATATCCCTCATGAACATTGATGCAAAAAATACTCAATGAAATACTGGCAAATCAAATACAAGAACACAACAGAGAAATCATACACCATGACCAAGTGGGCTTCATCCTTGGGTTGCAGGGATGGTTCAACATAGGATAATGTATCAATGTAATCTACCATATAAACAAAATGAAAAAGAAAACACACAAGATCATTTCACTAGATATTGAAAAAGCCTTTGACAAAATTCAACACCCTTTCATGATTTGGCTTTCTTTGCTTTCTATAAGAGATGTGTTGATTTTTCACATTTTTTACTTGTTTCTTTGCTTTGTCTTTTCTTCCATTTCTTCCTTTTTCATCTTCCATTTCTTTAAGTGATTTTCTAATTACCTCTTTAGGACCTCTATCATCTTCTTAAATTTATTTTAAAGGTTGTTTTCTTCTGCTTCATCTGTGTTGGGATGTTCGGTACTTTCTGATGTAGAAACCCTAGTCTTTAGTGATGTCATATTACTCTTTATGTTGTTGAGTGTGTTCTTTTTGTTTGTTTGTTTTTATTTTATTTTTTATTTTACATATCGATTCCAGTTCCCTCCCTTTTTTCCTCTTTCCCTCTCTCCCCCCCTCACATGCACCCCATCTACCCTCTGGCACATCCCACTCCCAATCCACATGTAGAGTGATGCCATCCAGGAGGGGGTCATCTAAATCTGTCAAGTCATTTGAGGTAGGGACTAGGACTTCTTTCCTGTCTCTATGTTAAGGGAGTATCCCTCCATGGAGGATGTGCCAGTAAAGTCTTTTAGTGCACCAGGAATACATCTTGGTTCCACTGTCTGAGGTTTCTTAGACTGTTCAGGCCTTCTAGCTGAGACCCATGTTCAGTGGTGTCTCAGTCAGTCCCATGCTAGATTCCCAGCTATCAGTTGGGGGCCCTTCTTGTTCAGCTGTCTCTATGTGTTTCTGCGACCTGGTCTTGTCCTCTCTCTGTATCTGGATTCTAGTTTGACACAGTGTTTAGTTGTGCATGTTTGCTTCTGTTTCCAACAGGTACTAGATAAGGGCTCCATGATGGTGGATAAGGTAGTTTTGTCTACCCATCTCTTCCTCCAGTGGGAGCAGCTGGATCCTATGATTCAGGAGATCTCTTTTCCTCCAATCCATAATCAGTTTAGTGGGGCCTGTGGCTTAGGTGGTTGATCTTTTTGTATCAGTTGGGGCAGGGCCAAACTCCAAAGGTAGGAGATGCAATGCTGGATATTTTTGGGTTGTGAGGAGAGTGAAAACAGGTTTCTGGGCTTTCTCTCCCATTGGGTGTGGGGTTAGGGAGTATGGGTACATCATAGACATGCTTATTTCTTATGTATCCAGCTAGCTAGCAAAGCTTCTAAAGGAAGGGTATGACCAGAGCTACTATTGGGAGTGTTAGGATTGGAAAGGTAGGTAAGATGTGATCAAGATCACATTGGAAGTCTGATGTAAGATCAGATGTATGATCATATGTTAGCACTTGCTGTGTATAGATTTTTTTCTGGTAGACCTGAAAAATGTCCATGGAGAATAAAATTTGTGTACCTAGCCAGGAAAACCAAAAAGAAGCATGGTTAGTCAAAAGTATATGTGATAATATGGAAAGAACCCATGTAGGATGTATTCCATGAGAACTCATTAAGGAATTCTGGTGTTGAGGTAAATGATCAAAGCTAAACCTGATAAAACAGAAAAGGAACAAATGGAATAGATTGGGGTGGGTTTGTGTCTTCAGGAACTGTGAGGTAAGTCTGGGGGTAGGAGGGTGAATACATGCTCGGTTGTGGGTTATTTAATGGACAATAATGATACGCAATTTTAGCATCCAGAGCGAGGGCTAGATTATTTCTATGGTGCAGTCATGCACACTTCCTGCTCTAATTAAAAAGTAAGGAGGTACTCAAATTTCACTACCAAAACAAGGCAGGTGTAGCGAATTTGCTAGAAGCTGGTGTTCAATGGGCTGACAAGATTGCAATTGGGAGTGTGATAGCAAAGGCCAGCTTGATTCTCGGGAAACTGACCAAGAATAGTAAAGGGGGATTAGTGACCAAAATTATGCCTGGCACAAATGGAGGCCACTCCAGCAGAAGAAGTTCTGGATAGATCACCTAGACAATATCTTGCATGAGCGATACATTTCAGGCTAAGCAACTTAACGAGGAGATGGAACAGCTGTAATTGATTTTGGTCAGTGGTGTGCCCACTATAAAATCTCCAAATATGAGTTTAACTGTCAGGCACTAAGGGAACTTAGAACAGAAGGTAATGGAGAATCCTGAGGCAGGACCAAATGCTGATACAATGGAGGAACTCTTCTTACTAGCTTGCTCACTATAGATACTTCAATTCTTTTATAACCCAGAACCACATTTTCAAGTGTGGCACAACCCTCTGAGTCGTGGGCTCTCACTGATCAATTATTAATCAAGAGACTGCTCTACATGGTTTCCTACAGGTCAATCTACAGGCCAATTTCTTTTTTTTAGAATATAAGTTTTTTTTTTAATTTTTATAAATAACTCATCTGTTACAAAGATAGTTTACCCCGCTAAATCACAAAACCATCAATTCAATATATCCAAATTACATTTTATTAATAAAACAAGTAAAAACTGATTTAACAATCTTCACATAGACCTGCAGAGGAAGCTGAAATACAAGGCCTGCTTTTAAAACAAGATGCATCAAATGTACGAGGTTTGTGGGTCTGGTGTCTAGTGATCTGTGATTGCCGTATTTCTTTTTACCTGCTGACCTTTCTGAGGCTCATCTGTAGTAATCCTGCTTATTTCAAACTCAGCCTCTTGAGAACATTAACAGTGGGACTATTTCCTGTCTTCTGCTATATTTCAGCACTTCCTTAGCACCTTTGTATGCACTGATAATTTCATAATTCATTTAAATGCATACTGTTATTTTTCATTGATTTCATTTAGTTATATACATTCCTAATCATATGGATATTTATTTACCTTACAAAAATATATCATCAAAATAAAAAAGATGTCTGAGTTCGCTGCAGTGTTCAAGTCTGCTTGTGTTCTTTCTTTTTTTTTTTTCTAGCTTTTCTTCAGTTTTCCTAAAGATGACTATGTTTTATAAATACACAGAATGTCACCAAGTCAGGTAGAGAAATGGACTGTCCCAACAGTACAGCAACTATTCTTCTTTCCAAGAATATGAAATGGCTGTTGGTTCTGCTGCTGTGGCTGCTTCTGAAACTGAGCATTCCCAACATGAACCTCCATGAAGTTCTGTGTGACACCACACACGAGTCAAGATGTCAGTGGGCTTAAATACTTTATGTTACAAACTGCTGAAGAAGATCAAAGGGCATGTTTGGTCACCCAAATGCTGAAGTCAGTGTGCAGCATGACCAACATGCATGCCTGCAGGGTTTCCTGCAACACAGGTGCATTACTTGCTTGTCTTCTCAGAGCATTGCCACCCATGGGGACAATTGACAGGGGCACTGGAGGGGAGTTATTTGTGCATAGTTACATCTCATTAATGCTCTCTATGTTATGCCATTGCTTTTCTCAGTAAGGCTTAAAAAGGAACATGATTCTGTCTCCTCTTCTGACCAAGTTCTTGAAGGCATTTCTCAACTAATTTCCCCTCTTCTTGGGTAACTCTAGATGTCAAGTTAGCAAGAATTAATTACAGCCAGATTCCACAGTGAATTGAAGAAAGAACTTGGTGCATGTAGCATGATCCATATTGTGTTGAATTTGTGGACTCAGAAACATTAAATATTATGGAGCTAGGAAATGTGTGTCAATGATAAGGTTACTTAAAATGGGTCCAGAAAGTCTCCTTCATGAAGACATAAAGGAGAAGACCATACTGCAATTGGTACCCCTGATGGTGACAATGCAAAAAACATGAGCTACCTCTCATGTAAAGCTGCATGTGTGTAGTATAGACAGCTCAAGATAGAGACAGTGTGTTAAAATCACCAGAAAAGAAGGACATTATGCCCTTTGAAGGCACAATTACTTCCTCATGTCATTATGTGATAGGGAGATATGGAGGTGCTGGATTTGGGAATTAACTTCATGAGTTAAACGTTTTCTTTAGTCAGCTCTTGTCTTGATATGTCCACATTCATCCCTTCTATAACTATGATATTTACACTTTAACATTTTATGTTAGAAGTATATGAGTAGATTCATTATTGTCCAAGTTCTCACCATTGAAAAACTGGCACAGCTTCAAAAGAGACTTGGACATCTGAACAAATTTGTGACTATTAAAGATCATGAATAATTTTAGAGATGGCATAAATTTCTTTTTCTCTTTGGAATGGCCTTCATACTATGGACACCAAGTATTATAAGATTATAGCGTTGTCTCAAAGGTAGTATGATTTGGATTAATGTGATTGCCTAGTGGTATGTATGTTTGCTATCTAACATATAGGTAAGTGGAACCCCGTGATACAGAAGGTAAAACAAGAAAAGTCAGTCAGACCTGAATTAGCTGTGGTCAGATTGTCACTCCTGATATTTTTGGTGTGTAGGGGCCACAATCATCTAGTACCCAACCAGTTCCAGAGTTACAATCTTACCAAGTACCCCTGTAGGTCTGTAGGCAAAGGCACAGGAGAGAGGAAAAGAAAAGCTCAAATCCATCCCTTTTGCCTGGGGATGGTAGTACTCAACCAACTACCATCTGTGACTCTACCCAACACCCTGGCTCTTGGTGATTAGGAAACATTGTGGGGAGAAAGTACAGGATATGGACGTGGGAAGAAAGGCAGAGAGAGACTGGTTTGTAAGCTGCAGAGAGAGAGAGAGAGAGAGATAGATCTGGAGAGTTGAGGGTAGTGGCAAACAGGCTGATGTGAGTGGCCAACAGGCTACCTGAATCAAGGCAGAGGGCTGTGCCTGGGCTATGGTCAAGTATTCCATCTTGATAATAGGACCTAGAACAGCCATTGAAACATCTGTTGATGACTTTGGCTCCTGTCATCACTGTGGGCTGTGCAGGGGCCTATGGTCTGGACTTACACCTGGATCCATGTTGGCATCCAAGTGCCATGCTGACACACCAATTTGGGTGACCTGTACAGCAACCTGTGGGCATAGTGACAAATTAGCTCTGGCTGCTGTCTAGGAGCATGTCTGTGTCCATGGTCCTGCTTCAGCCAGAGTCTGTATTGCTATCCATGTGCCATATTAACACCAGGGCCTATGTTCATGCCCAGTGTTTGTGCCACAAACATGTAACCATGCAAGTGTCAAAGGGCTGTGGCACTGATTTTGCCAGGCTAATATGAGTAAGGCAGGACTGTCAGTGAGGGCCATGGTATTGTCTGGACCAGTGCAACGACCATGAGCGATGTATGGGTCCATTGTCCTACTATAACCAGGGGCTAGATTAATGCCCTTGGCAAATGATGCTCCCAAAGGCCATATAGGTTCCTGGAGTCTGGGCTATAAATTGTAGTAATGAGTGAGTTCAAGTTTCATGGTGCCACCGGGGACAATCTGATTTGGGTGACCTCTGCTATAAACTAAGGCCAAGGTATCATCTAAGCCAGTGCTACTGCAGAGGGTTATGTCTTGTTCCATGGCCCTATAGCACCAGGGTCTCAGTTGTTGTCTGAGGTTCTTCATTTCACAGAGGACCATTAGGATGACAAGTCTGGTGAGCCACCTCAGACAATGACTGTGTCCTACGGTTGTGCTATACCCAAAAACATGCTGATTTGGAAGGCCTGCACTGTCACCTAGAGCCATGGAAACAGCCAGGCACAAGCTGCTAATAGAGGCATGTATGAGTCAATGGACCTATAGAGGCCAGGGGTAGTGGGTATTGTCCATGTTCTCAGCCCTGAAGCTGGCTGGGTTCTATCCAGCCACCTGTGGCCATGTTGATAACTGGGGACCATGCTGCAATAGGGTCATGCTGATATGAGGGGCCTATGGTGCCACCCACCATGGCTGCCATAATTTTCCATCCCAAGCTACTTCTAAAGACCATATCTTGGTCCATGGTCCTGATCCATGTGGAGACTTTGGTGACAAGCATGGGGGTCATTGGAACAATGCTATGCTTGGACAGCCATGCACTTCACAAACACTGGGATGGCTTCTCCTGCCTGTCACTGGATATGGCAGCAGGGAAGTTGGCCCTAACCTTCAGGGGAGAGCTTGCCACCACACTCAAGAAACATGGCCACACTCCTCACAATACACATTGACCTCACCTGTGAAGCACACTAGACCTGAAACTTTGTTCAGGGATAAAGGTGTTCATAAAAGCAGGAGAGAACATATTCACTACTCTTCCCCAGTCAGCCATGGGGTGTCATGGATGAGGGAAAAATTCACTCACACCCTCATCTATTGCTCCCTGTGGCAGGTGAGAGAGCTGGCCCTGAAGTCACAAGATGAGAGAGGTAGCACTGCCCCTCACGGGCTGCAGTGAATTATAAAGTAGCCTCTGCTTCCAGTCTGGGTAACACACTAGAGCTCATCCTGTTGTTGTGTCACAGGTGAGCCAGCCCTGAGTGTTTGAAAGTACCTTTACTTTTTGTGAAGAAAAGATGCCCCCCTGGACCTGTGCTACCTGTGGCAGTGAAAGAGCTGGCCCCAGAGTCATGAGAGTGAGAGAACTGGCTAGCACTGCCCTACACCAGCTACAGCACTCAGGAGAGTGGGCACTAGACCAGCTAGAGCACATAGGAGATGGGGCACCAGACCAGCTACAGCACACAGGAGAGTGGGCCATGCAACATACCTGGGAGGCACATCAGAGCTGACCCTATTATCAGGGTTTGTGGTGACTCAGCCCGGAGGGATTAAAAGCAGAGAGGGTCCCTCCGTCCATAAGAGAGAGAGCCCTGCACCTTTCCTGGGAAAAACAGTAGAGCTGGCCCTGGTGTTATGAGTGAGGGTGACCTTGACCTGAGCACCTGAGAGCAGGAGAACTTGCCCTGCTCCTTGCTGTGGGTTGCATTGGGTGAGATAGCATAAGCAGTGCTGGAGAGCTCCCCCAGGTAGTGACGATGAGGGAAAGCTCATTAGCTGAGCAACACAACTACCATTAGGACCAGAACCAGGGCTATGAGTTAGCTCACCCCAACTTCCACCAAATCCATGAAATATTGGAGCATGTGAAGGGGACAAACCTACAGATCTGTGACAGCAGGATTTTCATGATACAGACAACAAGAGAATACTCAAGAGGAGTCCCCGATAGCACATTATGGGTGCTGTTATAGACACCAGAGGCCTCAAGACAGATCATCTAATTATGGGAATGAACTCTTGGAAGGAAAGATGAATAAAGGGTAAACTGTATCTCAATGGGTCACGCTACAGATTCCACAAGATTTCTTTTCTTCTTTTCTTTTGTGTTTCCTTTTCTGTGTCTGCATTTTTGTTTTTGTTCTTGTTGTGTTTTGTTTCTTTGTTTTGTTTGGTTATTGTTTTTTCTTGTATATTTGGTTTTCTTATGAGGAGGGGTTTGCAAGTGTAGAGGGCATTTTAGAGGTGACAGGGATATAAATGGGATCAGACGGCATTATGAGAAATAAATAAGAGTAAAAGAAAATAAAATGAATTTTAGGAAATGTGGGTGAGCAATGCTACAATATGATCTCCATACCTCTTATTTCATCAGAGCACACTGGAAATGTGTGGCTGTTTGTAATATTCACACAAAGAAAGATCAAAGATACCCACAGCCCAGTGTACAACATTGCTTTTCTACTTGTTGAAAAGAGTACATGCTGTCCACACTAAGGAAGTTCAGCACTGGGATATTGGGAACCCACTCCTATGCTGAGTTGCCAAGGCCCACCCTTGATATAGGTGGAGGGATTGCCAGGTCCTAAGGTAGACTGATTAATATTTTCCTGAGGAACTGCCATGCTAAAAAATAGCTATACAAGTTTGCACTCCCACAAGCAGTGGAGGAATTTTCTCCTTTCTCCACATCCTCTCCTGGATAAGTTGTCATTGGTGTTTCTCATTTTAGCCATTTTGGCAGAGTAAGACGGTATCTAAGAGTTGTTTAAAAATTGCATTTCCCTGACAACTAAGGCTATTGAGCACTTTCTTAAGTGTCTTTTAGTCTTTTTTATTTACTCTATTGAGAATTCTCTATTCAGTTTGGTACCCCATTTTTTAATAAGGTTATTTGGTGTTTTGGTGATTAGTCTCTTTATATCTTTGTATATTTTGGAGATCAAACCTCTGTCAGATGTAGGATTGGTAAAGATCTATTCCCAGTCTGTGGGTTGCTCTTTATTCTTGTCAACTGTGTCTTTTGACTTACAGATTCTTCTCAGTTTGAGGAAGTCCCATTTATTAATTGTCGATCTCAGTGTCTGTGCTATTGGAGTTAAATTCAGGAAGCGGTCTCCTGTACCAATTTGTTCAAGGGTACCTCCCACTTTCTCTTCTAAGAGATTCAGTGTGGCTGGATTTATGTTGAGGTCTTTGATCCATTTGAACTTCAGTTTTGAGCATGGAGAATGACGTAGGTGATCTAAAGTCTTCTACACAACATCATCCAGTTGTACCAGCACCATTTGTTGAAGATGCTGTCCTTGCCCCAAGGGACTGACTCAGGCCCCCTGAAAATGGGTCTCAGCTAGAAAGCAAAATTCTTCACTAATCTTTAAAGGATAACACTCATCTTTATATAGAAAAACAAAAGACCCAGGATAGCCAAAACAAACCTGTACAATGAAGGAATTACAGGAGGCATCACCATCCCCGACTTCAAGCTCTACTGTAAGATCTATAGTCCTGATAACTGCTTGGTATTGTCAAAAATAGACAAGAAAACTAATGGAATCAAATTGAAAATACTGATATTAACTCACACAAATATGAACACTTGATTTTTGACAAGATAGCTAAAAGTATACAATGGGAGGAAGAAAGCATCTTCAAGAAACGGTGCTGGCACAATTGGATGATGGTGTGAGGAAGACTAAATATAGACCCATGTCTATAGCCAGGCACAAAACACAAGCCCAAATGGATCAAAGACCTGAACATGAATTCAGCCACAATGAACCACTTAGAAGGGAAAGTAGGAGGTACCCTTGAACAAATTAGTATAGGAGCCTGCTTCCTGACCATAACTCCAGTAGCACAGACACTAAGATCAACAATTAATAAATGGGACCTCCTCAAACTGAGCAGCTTCAGTAAGGCAAAAGACACAGTCGACAAGACCAAAGGGCAGTGCACAGATTGGGAAAAGATCTTCTCCAACCCTACATCTGACAGAGGGCTGATCTCCAAAATATACAAAGAACTCAAGAAACTAGTCACCAAAACACCAAATAACCCTATTAAAAAATGTAGTACATAACTGAAGAGAGAATTCTCAATAGAGGCACTCAAAAATGCTGAAAGACTCTTAAGAAAGTGCTCAACATCCTAAGTTATCAGGGAATTGCAAACCAAAACATCTCTGAGATACCATCTTACTCCTGTCAGAATGGCTAAAGTTTGAAACACCAATGAAAACTTATGTTGGAGAGTATATGGAGAAGGGGGAACACTCCTCCACTGCTGGTGGGAGTGCAAACTTGTACAACCATTTTGGAGATCAGTATGGTTGTTCCGCAGGAAAATGGGAATCAGTCTACCACAGGACCCGCCAATCCCCCTCTTAGCCATATACCCAAATGATCCACATCCATGCAACTAAGACATGTGTTCAAATATGTTCATAGCAACATTATTTGTAAATGCAAGAACCTGGAAGCAACCTAGATGCCCCTCAACTGAAGAAGAATGGATAAAGAAGATGTGGCATATTTACAAAATGGAAAACCATTCAGCTGGGAAAAAATAACAATGGAATCTTGAAACTTGCAGGCAAATGGATGGAACTTGACGAAACCAATCTGAGTGATGTCACCCTGTCACATAAAGAGGAACTTGGTATGTACTCACTCGTATATGGATTTTAGACGTAGATCAAAGGATCACCAGCCTGTAATTCACAGCACCAGAGAAACTAGGATACAAGGAATAACCTAAGAGATGCATACAAGGTCCCTCACAGAAAGGGAAAGGAACAATCTCTCCTTAACATATTGTTAGAGTGGGTAGTTAGTGGGGAGGGAGTTAGGAGAAAGAGAATGGGAGAAGAGCCGATCATGTAGGGTCAGGAAGATTGAGTCAGGGGACGAACAAAGAAGATTTAAAAAAAAAAAGATATATCATAACAGATGGAGCCATTATAGGTTTGAAGTGAAAACTGACTCTAGAGAAATGTCCAGAGATCTACAAGGATGAACCCAACTGAGAAACAGTGGTTAGGCTACCTTAAATGTCCTTCCCTGATAATGAGGTTGATAACTAATTTATATGCCATCATAGAGCCTTCATCTAGTAGCTGTTGGAAACAGAAGCAGATACCCGCAGCAAAACTAAGCCGAACTGGAATCCAGTTGCAGAGAGGGAGGAGTGATAAGAAAAGGGGTAAAGACCAGGCTTCAGAAGCCCACAGGACAGATGGCCTGAACAAGGATGAGCTACTGGGACTCCAGACTGATAGCTGGGAAACCAGCATTCTACCAACTCAGATCCCCTAAATATGGGTCTCAGTTAGAAGGCCTGGGCAGTCTAAGTAACCTCTTGCAGTGGTACCAGGTTGTATTCCTGATGCACAAAAGGACTTTGGACAAAAGGAGCCCATTCCCCATGGATGGATACTCCCTTAACCTAGAGGCAGGAGGGAGGGCCTAATCCCTACTCCAAATGACTTCACAGATTTCGCTGGCCCCTCCTGGAAGGCACCACCCTCCCTGTGAAGTGGGGAGGGGTGCAATGTGATGGGAGGGTGGTCAGGTGCAGGGGAGAGAAGGAGAGAGGGAGGAAGGGAGGGAGGGAGGGAGGGAGGAAGGGAGAGCGAGGAAACTGGGATCAATATGTAAAATAAGAAAAAATCATTTTAAAAAATGTAAAAGCAGTAAAGTATTTTTAAAAAGGAAGGGAACAGAACACATTCAATAGGCAGAGAAACTAATAAGCTTCACACACAGCGTGAAAATCAAAGTGACATTTTTATTTTAAGTGAGTAGTATACTACAAGAGTATCATGTGGGTTTAGATAATTTGGCCAAGGAGTCACCTGGCACGTTTTGCCAATGCCATATCTCTCATTTCAGGCCGTTTGATCGGCCTGTTTAGAAGCATCTTGGGCATTCAGGTTACTCTGTATTTTCAGTGACCTGATTTCAAATAGGAACATAATCATTCCAAAGAGTGACAGAGTGGTTGTCATGACCCCTATGGGGAACACATGAGTGTGGTGTTTCATTGTTAAGGCTTCTTTCCTAACAGGAAATGTAGGTGGAAAGTCAAGAGTGGTTTCGCCATAAATATCTACTACATGGTTCCAGGTGACAGCAAGAACCGTGCAAAGGCTGCTGAGACCCAGAATTAAGATACAGCACTTGTAGCAGAGCATCTGAATCTTAGGGACTGAGGCTTTGATAATGCTAACCCTAATGGCCGCTGAGCTAAAAATCACCACCACGGGTTTTATAAACATGGCCAGTAAGATCAGGTTCTGTGCACATCGAAATTCAGGTGAAATGGTCCAGCTTGAGTTGACAGGGCTGTGCACCAGAATCCTGGTCACAGAGCCAGAGATCTGAAACTCTTGTTGGTAATAAGCTTCCCAGAGTCCAATATACACAAGCTGAACAACATTGCTGTCAAATTCCCAGAGGCGCCAGTATCGGCTGCTTGCAAGGATTATTCCAAACGCCGAAGACAAGAGGCTGCAAAGGAAGCCAGTCAGTCTGAAGATCCACTCTTTCACCCCAGCAAATCTGCAGATGAGATAGAACAAATATAGAGTCAACCCAGGAACATAAATAGAGGGTGGAAAACAGAATGAGTCATAATTTATAGAGTATTAAGTACTCACACCTTTCTATGCTGTCTTAACATTACATTAAAGTGATATATATATGTATGTACATATATATATATATTTGTATGCAAAATTTAAATATGTGTATTAAGCCTTAAAAATCTATGACTGTGGCAAAATTTCCTATTGTAAAATGGTTTGAATTATACTTTCATAGTATCCTTTAATGCATGCTTTGGAAAGGAATTTCAATATGTGGAGGTAAAGGTGAAATACCTGTTTGTAGTATCATTTAAGGAGATGTAATGCAAAGTGGAACAATTATAAATACCTTTAATTCATATTCCAAGCAGAGTAAGGCATAAGTGATTGTTGTGTGTAATTGCATAATCACCTCAAGAACAGTTTAATATCTGTATAACCACTATGAAGAAAGAAGCAAAATAACATGATGTATATCTTATGTTCGTCTATGTCAACCAAGAGCATGCCAGACTTCTATAAATATCTGAAGCCATCTTAGCATAATAGTTGCACAGGAAAGGAAAGCTAAATATATCAAAGGTCGTGGAACAAACAACGTCATAATTCTATGAATATTTTCCTAAGAGTGTTCATTTCTATTGAAGGGTATTTGTGATGTGATGAAATTAAAACTAGCACAGACACAAACTTAATCCTGTGTTTGCAACTTGATGAAGATAAAACTTGTTGGTAGAATGATGATTATCTATTACATGTGAGGTGCTGAGTTCATTCCCTCACCATAAAACTAAACTCTGCATGTAAAAGATGAGGAATCATGAATGTGTGGGTTTTATATCTGCTATTTATTCAATATTGCACCTTGAGAATATTTGCTTCATTTGGATGCAACACATAAAGTTTCCTGAGCTATTTTGGGTTAGCTAGCGTCATCTTTGACACAAAACATGCACTTAACATTAACACTATGAAGGAACTTATTTGCATCTTCTGTCAGTTGAGATTCTTGAGTGTAGCAATAAGGAAAATGAGAAAAATCATGCTGAGAAGTCCTGATGAGTCATTTAGAAGAAAGGAAGGGGCAAAATACTTCAGTGATTCCAGCATCTGCATGTGTCATTGCCATGACACATGAAGAAAGTTGAGGGGCCAGTAAAGGTGTTTCGTGCCATGGGGCAACACCTATCAGCTACCTACTGTTACAAAGCCTTCTATGGAATGTGATGCCTAAAGGAGGGAAGGCTGTAGACATACCACTTGGGAAATTATATCAACAAGATGGGTTTGAAATTGATGGTGGCTTGGGTATCACCAGGAGATCTATCTTGCCTGGGCATGTCTGAAGAAGTGGAGCGCAGGAGCAGTATGATTTGAAGCAGAAATGAAAGCAGGGTGGACAGTAATTTTATGCAAGACAAATGAGCTCTTGACAGGATGTAGTGCTCCCCTTGTCTGAACCTCAAGGGAAGTAGTGCTCCACTTGTCTGAACCTCCAGAGTAGATACAAAATATTTGTAAAGAACCATGTAGAAAGCTTTCACGTAGCACAATTATGTTTTTACCTTTTTTCGTTTGGGGTGAGTTGATCCATCCTGGGGATGATAATATCACGAGTCTTCCTCAAATTCACTGGAAATACTGATCAGAGAGGGAGTCTCAAGAAGTGGTGAAGCACCTGAATGAAAGAAAGAAGTTCTGGTAGGCACTTGTTTCTGCTTAGAACAAACTGTTGAATTCATAGCAAAGGCTTTGCTTAGTTAGAACCTACTTTAAACACTTCAGGATACTGGTGACCCTCCAATGACTCCCAACACTTAAGACTCTCATTTTATACATAAGGAAATACCGGAGATACTAAATCACACTCACAGACATCAATGAGTTATACAGATAAATGGACAGATATTCATTTGGAACTTCCTGTCACTTATGATGTTCAACAGGATTTACTCAAATGGAAAACATGCACAAAAGTACCCTATTCAATATGTCAGAGGGCTTCTTTGTCAATCTCTCTCATAAAATAGTGGAGTGATTAAGGAAAACAACATGGAAAATGTAAAATCCTTACCTTTTCATCTCCCTTCTACAAAGTTCAAATGTTAGCGACTGCAAATCTTAAGAGAAATAAGTAACTATACACATTCTTATGTTTCCATGACTACTAGGGCTAGGTGATTGGTTCTGAGCAATGAGTGGATTCCGATGGGCGGACCTGGAATGCCAGATTGAAGTCTTTAAAGTTAGTTTCTTATTAAGACATGTATCAAATAAACACTGAAACCTATTAGGGCCCAGTGAAAACAATTCTTGACTGTCAACTTGACAACAAGTGGAATTAAATAAAATTCAAATGACTGGGCACATAGCTGGGTTTTCTTCTTAATTAAATCTTTAAAGTGCACAGACCCATTTCTAGTCCACATCTTACACAGGGGAAGATGCAACCTTCATACAGATATTTTGCCATGAGAAGAACCACCTTTAATCTGGATCACACATTATTCTGGCATCCTATATAAAAGACATGGAAGTGTGCCATTCTGATAATTCACCTAGATAGACAAATGATAGATAGATAGATACATAATACATACATACATAGATGTCAGAAACATACAAATATGCAGATATAGATATATTCTATAAGTTCTGATCTAAAGGACCCTAACAAATAAAATTTTAGTATTAGAGGTAATCCTAGAGCAGCAGAAATATGAGGGTGAATATTAAAGTACTGGAATAGACTTTGCAATTTGCCAACACCCATAGTGACTGAAAACTCTCCAGTTACTGACCTCTCTAGGAAACTCAGAGAGAACCAAAGCCTATGGTGTGAATGTAAAGAGACATATGCATTTGAATTTCTTGATTCACCAATTGTGATGGATTTGGTGACTCCACATAAAATTTTCAAAATTTCTAAAAAAAGAAATAGAGAAAAATTATGATGGTGTTCAGTTGCTCCAAACATCCCTGGATAAAGAGAGAAAGGATAAAAGTTAACTCAGTGGTATTTGAACATCTAAAGATGAACATACATAGTTCAAATGTATCAAAGTGTACACTGGAAGAAAATCTTCATTTGAGCAGCCACAGAAGTCAAGTTGAAGAAAATCAAACCCGACCCTTCATTCTAAAGGTAGCTGATATATAGTGAAAATTCAAGTCCCAGCCTGGGAATGTGCTGGCTATTAGCATAGGGCAGGAATTGGTCAGAATGTGAAGGAGTAACTTGGTATGGGAAACGGAAATGTGTGTTTGTATGATATTGATGCCAACATCACTGAACCCTCAGATTCTCAATGCTTTATCTCACCCGGGAGTCAATAGTCACTCCACACTCAATAGCAGATGCACTCACATCCTTACCCACTAAATAAAGAGTTAAAATAAATAACAGAATGTTTGTGGAGCTCCTTGACATGGGGGTGGATGTTACCATTATAACTAAAGAATCTTGGCATCCAAGTTGCCCTCTGCAGGAGGTAAACACTCAATTCTTAGGGATTAGAACCCTATCTCGGGTAAAACAAAGCATGAGAAGGGTTGAATGTATAGGGCCAGAAGGAGAAAGAGGAAGGCTGAGGCCATATGTGGCTGATATAGTGATAAATCTAAGGGGTCATGAATTATTGTGGCAAAGGAATACCCAGATTAACATTCCTCCAGTATCAGACACATAACTCTTGGTTGTAGGCACTATAAAAAACAGACATCTACTGTCCAGGCTGTGCAAAAACAAAAAAAAAAAAAAAAAGAATACAAGTGCCAGACTAACAGAGAAACCAAAAGCCCTACAATTAAAGTGGCTAACTGATGAACTTGTCTTGGTGGTGCAGTGGCCCACGACCTCTGAGAAGCTATAGGCTCTAGAAAAGCTGGTTAAGGAACAGCTAAATGCTGGACATATTGAAGAATCTACCAGCCCTTGAAATTCTGTATCTGTTATTCAAAAGAAATCTGGAAAATGGAGAATGCTTACAGACCTGAGTGCCATCAATAAAGTAATTCCAGCCAGTGGGCTCTCTATAGCCTGAAATGTCCTTGCCTTATCTGATATCTAAAGAATGGCCTATTATAGTCATTGATATAAAAGATTCTTTCTTCATTATACCTTTATAAGAAAGGGATAAGGAAAATATTGTCTTCATGTTGTCTGCTTACAATAATTCTCAGCTGGACAAGTGGTATCAATGGAAGGTCTTGCCACAGGGAATGTTAAATAGCCCCACCCTTTTGCCAATATTTTGTGCAAAAACCATTGGAAATAATTCATAGACAGTTTTCACACTCTATAATTTACCAGTATATACTGTTGGCTGATTATAAGGCAGAGACGTTAGAAAAAAATGTTTGAGGAAGTAAAGGGAGTTTTACCTTGATGGGGTTTACAAATTGCCCCTGAAAAATTACAAAAAGGAGATTCTGTTAATTATCTAGGATATAAAATAATTATACAGAATATTAGACCACAAAAAGTACAGATCAGAATGGATTCATATCAGACTCTTAATGATCTTCAAAAATTGCTTTGAGAGATTTCCCAGATACACACTATTATTGATGATCTCAAAAATTTGAAAAAGATTTTTAAACAGGACAAGGACCTAAATAGTTCAAGAATATTATCAGATGATGCTGAAATAAAATTAGAATTGGTAGAAAATAATAATACTAGAGGCAGATGTGGACCATCTGTATCCATTGATCTAATTCTGGTTATATTATCATCTATGGAATATCCTTCAGCGATTTTGATACAGAGGGAAGATGTCATATTAGAATGGATATTTCTACCACATAAACAGAATAACATATTAAATTAAAACAGATTAGAAAATATTTCTGATTTGCTCATAAAAGGAAAATTTAGATTTTTTTCAGCTGTCAGGAAACAACCCAACAGATATTATAGTTCTTTTAACTAATGTGAAATATTCCTCTTTATGGAGAGATAATAAATATTGGCAAAGAGTTTGCAGTACCTCTTTGGAAATGAATAGCCACAATTATTCCAACAGAGAATGAAATTCATAAAGGCAACTGATCTCTGGGGTCCCTACATTCTACACTGATGAGAACAAATTAGGCAAGGCAGGATATAAATCAGGAAATATATGTAAAGTGATTCAAAGCCCTTATATCTCTGTAAAATTGGCGAACTTCATGACACTCTCTTGGTTCTTATGGATTTTACTGAAACTCTCAATGTAGATATTGACACTCAATATTCAGATAGTGTCATCTTAAACATTGAAACTGCTGAGTTTATTCCTTATGATACAGAATTCACTTCATTATTTGTATAATTGCAAGAAACAATCAGGAATAGGACACACACACACACACACACACACACACACACACACACACACACACACACACACACTATATATATATATATATATATATATATATATATATCACATAAGATCCCATAGGAGTCTGACAGATCCTCTACCACAAGACAATGATGAAATTTATCGATTATTAATAAGAAGTGTGCTGGGGCTTCAGTACTTCTTAAAACAAACCATGTGAATAGTAAAGGTTTAAAAAATGATTTTCTATCACTTGGTAACAAATTAAGGAAATAATAAAAATTGTCTCACTTATATCTTCTATAACCAAACTCCTTTGCCAGCAGGCAGTATCCCTAAACTTGTACTTAGAAATGAAATTTGCCAAGTGGATATGTTTCAATTTGCAAAATAGGAAAAATAAAATATGTGTACCAGACAATAGGCATATTATTAGGATTTGAATGGGCAAGTGCTCTGAGCTCTGAATGGGTTGATTCTGTAATTACATTTCTATTTGAGGTAATGGCTATTATGGGTATATGTGAACAAATAAAAAAATACTGAAAATGCTACAACATATGTCTCCAGTAAATTGAAAGAGTTTGTTTAAATATAACTTAAAACATGTTACTGGTGTACCACACCATCCCATAGGACAAGCAGTTGTTGAGAGATCTAATTGCATTTTAAACAAAATGCTCTATAATCAGGAAGGGTGAACCATGCCGTGCCCCCCAAAAGTTACATAATCCTTTACTAACATTAAACTTTCTTAATGAAAACGAGAAAGGAAAAACAGGTGCTGCAGAAAGATATTTGGTCAAATGAGAATAATTCTGAGCTACATCAGCTGGTGTACTTCAAGGATTTATTGACCTCAGTATGGAAACCAGCATGTGTTTACCTTCGCCTTTGCTTCTACAGGAGAACAAAACTGTTAGATACTATCAAAATTAATCAAGATCCAATTTGAACAGAAGAAACCTCTTTTTCTTTTAATTTTTAAAATTTTTTTCTTTTTATTTTACCTGTTGATCCCAGTTCCCTCTCCCTTCCTCCCTTTTACCGTCTCTTACATCCACATGCACCATGACCACTCTCCTCTCCCATACGCACACACCAATTCTACATGTAGAGCAATGCCATCCAGGTGGGGTCATGTAGATCTGTCAAGTCATTTGAAATAGGGACTGGAACTCTCCTGTCTCTAGGTTAAGGCAGTATCCCCCCATGGGGGATGTGTTTGCAAGACCCCTTTGTGCACCAGGGATACATCCAGGTTTTACTGTCTGAGGGCCCTTAGACTTCTCAGTCCTTTTGGCTGACACACATGTTCAGGGGGTCTGAGTCAGTCCCATGCTGGATTCCCAGCTATCAGTCTGTGGGCCGGTCAGCTCCTCCTTGTTCATGTCAGCTGTCTCTATGTCTTTCTGCAACCCGGTCTTGTCTTCTCTGTCTGCATCTGGATTCTAGTTCGACTCAGTGTTTAGGAATGGGTGTTTCCTTCTGTTTCCAACAGGTATTAGATGAGGGCTCCATGGATAAGTTAGTTCTTGATCTCACTATACGGGAAGGGCATTTATGGTAGCCTTTCCACAGTTGCTCAAATTGTTAATTGGTGGCTGTCTTGTAGGTCTCTAGACCTTTCTTTTGTTTCAGTTTTCTCTGAAACCAATAATGGCTCCCTCTTTTATGTTCATTCTCTCTCTCTCGTCTGTCTTCTATTCATACCCTGACTCAATCTTCCTAGTCGCACATACATTCCTCTCCTTGTCCTCTCGTTCTCATACTTCTCTCTCCATTCACTGCCCCCCCACACTTCCACTGTGCTCTGTGGAACTTGTCCCTTCCCCTTTCTGTGAGGGAATTTATATGAATCTCTTAGAATACACCTTGCATCCTAGTTCCTCTGGTGGTGAGATTTATAGGCTGGTGATCCTTTGCTCTAGGTCTAAAATCCATTTAATAGCAAGTACATACCATGTTACTATAAGTGTGTGAGGTTTTATGTAAGGGTTGAGTTTTAGTAGGGGTTCTTTTATGAATGTGGGTGCCTTTGTTTTTGGGGCATAGATGTTCATAACTGAGACTTTGTGTTGATGGATTTCTCCTGTGGTGAATATGAAATGACCGTCTTCATCTCTTTGGTTTGAAGTCTAACTTGTTAGATATTAGGATAGCCACACCTGATTCCTTTGTGGTTCCATTTGATTGGAAAATCTTTTCCTGTCCCTTTACCCTGAGGTAATGTCTATCTTTGAAGCTTAGATGTGTTTCTTGTATGCAACAGAAGGATTGATTTTGTCTTTGTATCCATTCTGTTGCCTACATCTTTATTGTGGTAGTTAATTTCCTTGGGTTCGAGTTTTCCTTCCAATACTTTCTGTAGGGCTGAATTTGTAGATATGTCTTGGGAAATCTGGTTTTGTCATTAAATGTCTTGTTTTCTACATCTATAGTGATTGAGAGTTTTGCTGGGTATAGCAGCCTGGACTGGCATCCGTGGTCTCTTAGTACTTGTAGAACATTTATCTGGGACCTTCTGGCCTTGAGCTTTTCCATGGAGAACTCAGGTGTAATTTTGATAGGTCTGCCTTTATATGTTACCTTTCCTTTTTCCTTCACTGCTGTTAAAATTCTTTCTTTATTCTGTATTCTAGGTATTTTGATTACTATATATCAAGGGGTCTTTTTGTCTTTTTTCTTTGGTCCAGCCTATTTGGTGTTCGGTATGCTTCTTGTACTTTAATGGGCATGTCCTTCTTCAGATTGGGAAAGTTTTCCTGGATGATTTTGTTGAATATGTTTTCGGGAACTTTGAGCTGGGCTTACTAACCTTCATCTATGCCTATTATTCTTAGGTTTGGCCATTTCATGGTGTCCCACATTTCCTGGATGTTTTTTTTTCTGTGTCAGATGACTAGTTTTAATATGCATCACAACAACTTTATACTTTAAATTTAGTATATTGGCAACACAATGAATTATGGTCATTAATTATATAAATCATGCAGTAATTCACAAAATGGGGAAAGAAAATTACTCAACATTTTGATTCTCTTAAAAAAATTTGCAGTACTTTAGTAGTTTACAAACTTTTTAAATGACAATTTATTTATTTTTTTATTTAATTTATTATTTTACATGTTAATCCCACTTCCCTCTCCATCCCTCCATCCGTCGCCTCTGTCCCTCTGTCCCTCCATCCCTCTCTCCGTCCCTCTCTCCCTCCCTCCCTCACTTACTCACTTTTACCCTCTCTGCCCTCTCACATGCACCCTAACCACACTCCCCTCCAATCCCCCCATCCCAATTCCATATGTAGGGCAATGTAATCAAGTTGGGGTCGTGTAGATCTGACAGGTCAGTTTAAGTAGGGACTAAGGCTTCTCTCCTGTCTCTAGATTAAGGCAGTTATCCCTCCATGGGGGATGTGTTCGCAAGGTCATTTTGTGCACCAGGGATACATCCTGGTTTCACTGATTGAGGTCCCTTAGACTGCTCAGTCCTTCTGGCTGAGACCCATATTTAGGGGGGCCTGAGTCAGTCGATGCTGGATTCCCAGCAATAAGTCTGTGGGCCCATGAGGTCCTCCTTGTTCAAGTCAGCAGTCTCTATGTGTTTCTGCAGCCTGGTCTTTCCCTCTTCATCTGCATCTGGGTTCTAGTTCAATTCAGTGTTTAGGTATGGGTGTTTGCTTCATTTTCCAACAAGTATTAGATGAGGGCTCCATGGATAATTTAGTTGTTGATCACCATCTGAGAAGGGCATTTATGGTAGCCTTTCCACAGAAGCTCAAATTTTTAGTTGGCGGCAGTCTTGTAGGTCTCTAGACTTTTCTTTGGGTTCAATTTTATCTTCAAACCAATATTGGCTTCCTCTTTCATTCTCTCTCTCTCTCTCTCTCTCTCTCTCTCTCTCTCTCTCTCTCTCTTGCTCTTCTGTCTTCTATTCCTACTTGGACTTAATCTTCCTAGTTGCATGTGTTTTCCTTTCCTCCCCCTCTCTCCTGCATCTTGTAAGGATTATGGTTTTTCTGCCTGCAGTGGTCTTGTCCCGCTGCCGTGCCAGCCCCAATTAACACAAAGAGACTCTGCATTTGATATAATGCTGTTAGCCCATTACTTGTTTCTTATTGGCTAGCTCTGTCTTAATTATTAACCTATTTCTATGTATTTCCATGTGGTGTTATCTTACCGGGGAGAGGAGGCTGGCGGTTCTGCTCTCTACAGACTCTCCATCTTGACCCCTCCTTACTACTTCCTCTTTCCTCCTTATCTCCTAGTCCCTCCTATCTTCCTTTACTATTGGCCAACTGTACACTATTCATTAACCAGAATGAGAATCATATTTACAGAATGACATCTCCCATCATCTCCTCTTTTTTGTCTAAAATAACAAGAAGGATTTTAACATTAACATAGCAAAATATATCACACAATAGTTATTAAATAAGAATCACAGTTAACAATATTTAGTCCATTAACATTTAGTAAGATTTAAGAAAATATTCCATCATCTGTCCTATCTCTGTGTGTCCAAAGTCTAATTAGCTTATGTTTAATCCTAACTAAGGAAATCTGTAATTGTTACTATCTGTCTTAACCTCCATCAAAGACCACAGAAGGAGATTATATAAACTATAGAAAGGGTAGAGACCTCTTGCCTTGTCGGTCACTTGAAGTTTTTCTGTAATTTTCCATCTTCAGCCCATAGGCCATAGAGTGTCTGGCAGACCCTTCAGCAAAGCAGGAAACTTTAAACTGTCTTCTTGTATTGGCAGTTTGTTAGTCACTTTTCTCTGTGTCCTGGAGACTGTCTAGCAGACTCTTCTATGAAGTAGGAACTCTGTAGCAATGTCCACCTTGAATCAGCAGTCACTTTACTGTGGGTCCTCCATGTCCAGTTTATACAGCATAAAGTCCAATAGTCCAGACAAGAGCAATATCTTGTCCAAATGGCTAGTCTTGCCATATTGAAAGCAAACTCTCTTATGAGTTTCTTCAATGTCCATCTTCCTTTCTGACGCAAGTGCTTTTGCCAGGAGCAGTTATGTCTCACTGTTAAGAAAAACCCTAGACCATTTTAAATGCCATATTCTTTAGGTCTTTGAAAGGGTTGAAGAATGTCTATCTGTCTCAAATACATCTTGAAAAACCTAACTAATTTAACTTTAAGTTTTGACTATCATAAGTAACTGTCTATAATCTGTACTAAGTTATACATTATATTTAAATGAGCTATATAAACACAATGCCTAAATAAGAATAGAAATATACATATCACAACATTGATCTTAAATTGCATCAATAAATGAAAATCCCTTCCAACACAAAGTATTCATATCTTTACCCTAATCCTCTTTTTACCTTTAAAAAGATTGGTTGTGGTTATTAACCATTTATAAGCAAGCCCACTTAAATGAAAACAAACATTTATAAACAATATTTGGGAACCAGTGCATTGTCCTTTCCAAACTACTTCCTGCTGTAATGGGGATCGTAAGAAGATGCAGAAATCCTGGCTGTAGTCTGCAAGGCTGCCTTGTCCCAACTGTTTTTGAATGTTGGATCACCAGGATCTCTGTTTTAGGTGGTCTGGGTTGATGAAACCACATTAGTCTGGAAGGAATCCACAGCTTTTCATTTTTAGTGGAAACAAAAATAGAAATCCTTTCCTCCAGTAATTTGTCCTTAGACTTAAAATTTGGAGTCAAAACAATTTCAAAATATATAAATTGAATTAATCTAGCAGCATTTCTTTTATCAGTTGTTGTTATTTCCTCAGCAGTGAAATAATTTGAAGACAACAACTTCTCTCTCCATTCACTTCTCTTGGGGACTTGTCCCTTCCCACTTTTGTGAGGGACTTTATATGAATCTCTTAGAATACAACTTGTATCCTAGTTCCTCTGGTGGTGTGAATTATAGGTGCGTGATCCTATGCTCTACGTCTAACATATGAGTGAGTTCATACTATGTTCCTGTTTTTATGACTCGGTCACCTCATACAGGTTGGATTCTTCAAGTGTCATCCACTTGCCTGAGAATTTCAAGATACCATTATTTTTTTCCTGCAGAATAGTATTCCATTGTGTAGATGTGCCACATCTTCATTATCCACTCTTCAACTGAGGGGCATCTGGGTTGCTTCCAGGTTGTTGCTATTACAAATAGTGCTGCTATGAACATAGTTGAACAGATGTCTTTGTTGCATGGATGTGGATCATTTCGGTATATGCCTAAGAGGGGGATTGCCAGGTCCTATGGTGAACTGCCATACTGATCTCCCAAATGGCTGTATGAGTTTGCACTACCACCAGCAGTACAGGAGTGTTCCCCTTTCTCCACATCCTCTCCAGCATGAGTTGTCATTGGTGTTTCTAATTTTAGCCATTCTGGCAGGAGTAAGATGGTATCTCAAAGTTGTTTTGATTTGAAAGCTAAGGATATTGAACTCTTTCTTATGTGTCTTTCAGGCTTTTTGATTTCCTCTATTGAGAAATCTTTCTTCAGTTCTGCAACCCATTTTAATAGGGTTATTTGGTGTTTTGTTGACTAGTTTCTTGAATCATTTGTATATTTAGGAGATCAGCCCTTTGTGTGATATAGGATTGGTGAAAATCCTTTCCCAGTCTGGGCTTGCATTTGGTCTTGTCCACTGTGTCCTTTGCCTTAAAGAAGCTTCTAATTTTGAAGAGATTCCATTTATTAATTGTTTATCTCAGTGTCAGTGCTCCTGCAGTTATGTTCAGGAAGTGTTCTCCTATACCAATTTCATCAAGGGTACCACCTACATTCTCTAATAAGAGATTCATTGTGGCTGGATTGATGTTGAGGTCATAATCTATTTGGACTTGGTTTTCGTGCATGGTGACAAACATGGGTCTATCTGCAGTGTTCTACCCACCATCATCCAATTGTGCCAGCACCAATTGTTGAAGATACTGTCCTCACCCCATTGTATTCTTTTAGTTGTTTTGTTGAAAATCAGGTGTTCATAAGTGAGTTGGTTAATATCAAGGTATTCAATTTGATTCCATTGGTCTATCTGTCTATTTTTGTGCCAATTTCAGGCTGTTTTCAGAACTATAGCTCTGTAGTAGAGCTTAAAGTCAGGGATGGTGATGCCTCCTGAAGTTCTTTTATTGTACACGGTTGTTTTGGCTATTCTGGGTCTTTGTTTTTCCATATAAAGTTGATTATCATCCTTTCAAGGTCAGTGAAGAATTGTGGTGGGATTTTAATGGGGTTTGCATTGAATCTATAGATTGCTTTTTGGCAAGATTGCCATATTTACTATTTCTATCCTACCTATCCAAGAGCATGGGAGATCTTTCCATTTTCTGGTAACTTCTTTAATTTCTTTCTTTAAAGCCACAAAGTTCTTACTCTATAGGTCTTTACTTGTTTGGTATGAGTTACCCTAAGATACATTATGTTGTTTGTGGCTATTGTAAAGGGTGATGTTTCTCTGATTTCTTTCTCTGTCTCTTTGCAGTCTGAATAAAGTAGGGCTACTGATTTTCTTTTGAGTTTATCTTATATCCTGCTAGTTTGCTGAAGGTGTTTTTCAGCTGTAGGAGTTCCCTGGGTCGCCTATGTAAACTATCATATCATGTGTAAATAGAGACAGTTTTGTAAGGAATAAGGTTTTTCCTCCCACCGCAGGTCTTGTCCCCCTGCCCTGCTAGCCCCAGTTAATGCACAGAGACTCTGTATTTGATATAATGCTTTCGGCCAGGTACTTGTTTCTTATCTGCTTTCTCTGTCTTAAGTATTAACTCATTTCTGCTAATCTATGTATTTCCATGTGGTCTACTCTTACCCTTGGAGAGCCAGCTGGCATACAGCTCTCTCCAAACTGTCCATCTTGACTCCTCCTTACTACTTCCTATTTCCTCCTTGTCTCATATTATGTCCTCTCTTGCTTTCCTATTGGCCAATAGTAGTTTATTCATTATCCAGTATGAGAACCATATTTGCAGAATGACTTCTCCCTTCATCTCCTCTTATTGTCGAATTAAAAAGAAGGGTGTTAACCTTAACATAGCAAAATATATCACACAACAGTTATCAAATAAGAATCACAGTTAACAATATTTAGTTCATTAACATTTAGCAAGATTAAAAGAAACTATTCCATCATCTATCATATATTTGTGAGTCTAAAGTACTATATGTAACTTATCTTTAAGCTTAACTAAGAAAAACTATAACCATAACCATATAATTCAACTCCTTCAAAGACCACAGAAGGATAGTATATAAACTCTACAAATGACAGAGACAAATCACTGCCTGGTAAGTCACCTGAATTTTTTCTGTAACCTTCCATCTTTAGCTCATAGGCCATAGTGTATCTGGCAGATTCTTCACTAAAGTAGGAAACTTTAAACTGTTTTCTTCTATTGGCAGTTTGTCAGTCACTTTTCTCTGTGTCCTGCAGACTGTCTGGCAGACTCTTCCATGAAGCAGGAACTCTGTAGCAATGTCCATCTTGAATCAATAGTCACTTTTCTGTGGGTCCTGCATGTCCAGTTTATACAGCATAAAGTCCAATATTCCAGAGAAGAGCAGTATCTTGTCCAAATGGCTAGTCATGCCATATTGGAAGTAAACTTCATGATGCGTTTCTTAGATGTCCATCTTCCTTTCTGATGCAGGTCATTTTGCCAGGAGCATTTGTGCCTCATTGTCAAGAAAAACCCTAAACCATTTTAAATGCCATATTCTGCAGGTCTTTGAAAGGTTTGAAGAATGCCTATCCATCTCAAATACATCTCAGCATATCTAGAAAACCTAACTCATTTAACTCTAAGCTTTCACTATCATAGGTAATTATGTATAATCTGTACTAAATTATACATTACATTTCTAAATGAGCTATATAAACATAATAACTAAACAAGGGGAGAAATATACATATCACGAAGATCCTTGACCCCCAAATCCGGGCCCCTGCCAAAGAACAAGGTCTCAGCGGGAGAGTGCCAGTTTCCAGTGAGATCCCACTACCCTGCAAAACCTTCTCAAGTTCCAGCCCAGCCCTCATACTTTCCTGCAGGCTATTGGCCAGAGGTTAGTCTGGGCCCAATTGGGGCTGCCTGTCCCCTTCAACATCTTTTCCCCCCTCCCCCGCCTGAACTCCCTGGATTGGCCCCTGATCCTGCTGCTCCTGTCTCCGGTCCCCATTGAGAGCACCCTTGGAGCTCTGATACACCCCCACCCATCCCCACCTCCAGCCTACCCCCCCTACCCTGTGCCCTACCCCACCCTGCCGCTCTGGTTGAGCACTGGGACAGAGGGTGGAGCCAACAGTCCACCCTACATCGGAGACCTCTCAGAGCAACTCCGAATAAAGGAGACCTGACTATCCACACAGGACCACCTGTAATTTCCACTGGCTTGGTCTCTGACCACGCCGCCAGTCCTCTGCTGGAGTCCCGGGCCCCTCCCAGAGATCCGCCCATCTCTGCAGGTCCACCCGGAGTTCCTGCAGGCAAGATACTTGACCCCAAAATCCAGGCCCCTGCCAAAGAACAAGGTCTCAGCAAGAGAGTGCCAGTTTCCAGTGAGATCCCACTACCCTGCAAAACCTTCTCAAGTTCAAGCTCAGCCCTCGTCCTCCTCTGCCGGTTATTGGCCAGAGCTATTGGCCAGAGGACCACTGTGAGTACCTGGTGGCATCTTCTTCTGGATCCTCATCCTTGACCCCATCCCTGGATCCCTGTCTGCAGAGAAACCTCCTAGAGAGCTTGGACCACACAGAGCTACAGATATTGAATCTTTGATACACATAAGCCCAACAGGGAAAGACCATAGAGAGAGGGAAGAGACACCACCAACACCTACTGGAAGAAACTATGGGAAGAAGGCAATACAAGAGATCACCTAACAACAGAAAGACAAACATGACACCACCAGAATCTAGGAAATCTACACCAACTAGAATGGAACACAACAACAAAGCAGAGGAAGCAGAAGGGTACGACTTAAAAATCACCATCATAAAAATGATAAGAGGCCCTCAAAGAAGATATGAGAAAATCCCTTAAAGAAATGGAGGAAAAAACAAACAAAAAAGTGGAAGAAATGAACAAATTCCTTAAGGAAAGTACAGAAAGCCAAGAAAAAACAATTAAGCAGGTGAAGGAAACAGTTCAAGACTTGAAAACTGAAATTGAGAAAATAAAGGCAACACAAACGGAAGGAAGGCTGGAAATTGAAAAGCTGGGCAAAAAATCGGAAACCACGGACACAAGCATAACCAATAGAATTCAAGAGATGGAAGAGAGAATCTCAGGAGCAGAAGATAAACAAGAAGAAATAGATTCATCGACCAAAGAAAACCATAAATCCAACAAATCCTTAACACACAATATCCAGGAAATGTGGGACACCATGAAAAGGCCAAACCTAAGAATAATAGGCATAGAGGAAGGTGAGGAAGCCCAGCTCAAAGGTGCTGAAAACATATTCAACAAAATCATCAAGGAAAACTTTCCAAATCTGAAGAAGGACATGCCCATGGAAGTACAAGAAGCATACCAAACCCCAAATAGGCTGGACCAAAGAAAAAAAACTCCTCGACATATAATAATCAAAACACCTAGCATACAGAATAAAGAAAGAATATTAAGAGCAGTGAAGGAAAAAGGACAGGTAACATATAAAGGCAGACCTATCAAAATTACACCTGACTTCTCCATGGAAACCCTCAAGGCCAGAAGGTTCTGGAGAGACGTTCTAAAAGTATTAAGAGAACACGGATGCCAGCCTAGGCTATTATATCCAGCAAAACTCTCAGTCAATATAGATGGAGAGAACAAGATATTCAAAGACAAAACCAGATTTTCCCAATATGTATCTACAAATCCAGCCCTACAGAAAGTATTGGACGGAAAATTCCAACCCAAGGAAGGTAACTACGCCCACAAAAATGTAGGCAACAGATAATCCAACTACACCAGAAACCTAGGGTGAAGCAGAACAAATATATTCACAATACCACTGCCAACAACAAACCTAAATCAAACAAGCATCAACAATCAATGGTCCTTACATACCCTCAACATTAATGGTCTTAAATCACCTATAAAAAGACACAGGCTAACAGAATGGATACGAAGACAGAATCCATCCTTCTGCTGCATACAAGAAACACATCTTAGCTCCAAAGATAGACATTACCTCAGGGTAAAGGGTTGGGAAAAGATTTTCCAATCAAATGGAAATAAGAAGCAAGCAGGCATAGCTATCCTAATATCTAACAAGTTAGACTTCAAACCAAAACTAGTCAAAAGAGATGAAGACGGTCACTTCATATTCATCTCAGGAGAAATCCATAACCACAAAGTCTCAATTCTGAACATCTATGCCCCTAATACAAAGTCATCCACATTCATAAAAGAAACACTACTAAAACTCAAAGCTCATATAAAACCTCACACACTTATAGTGGGTGACTTCAATACACCACTCTTAACACTAGACAGGACCACAAATCAGAAACTCAACAAAGAAACAAAAGAATTAACAGAAGTTATGTCTCAACTGGGGCTAAAAGACATCTATAGAACATTCCATCCAAAGACAAAAGAATATACATTCTTCTCTGCTCCACATGGAACCTTCTCTAAAATCGACCACATACTAGGAGACATAACAAACCTCAACTGATACAAGAGAATAGTAATAGTTCCCTGTATCTTATCGGACCACCATGCTTTAAAATTGGAATTCAACAACAACACAAATAGCAGAAAACCTGCAAACTCATGGAAACATAACAATGTGCAATTGCACCATTCCTGGGTCAAAGAAGAAATAAAGAAAGAAATTAAAGACTTTCTAATATTCAATGAGAATGAGGATACAACATACCCGAACTTATGGGACACCTTGAAAGCAGTGCTACAAGGGAAGTTCATTGCACTAAGTGCCCATATGAGGAAAACAGAGGATAGTCACATAAAAGAATTAACAGCCCAACTGAAAACCTTACAAGAGAGAGAAGCGAATTCACCCCGCAGGTGTAGAAGCCAGGAAATAATGAACTTGAGGGCTGAAATCAACAAAATAGAAACCGGGAAAAAAATACAAAAAATCAATGCAACAAAGAGTTGGATTTTCAGAAAATCAACAAGATAGACAAACCTTTATCCAAATTAACGAAAAAGCAGAGAAAGAACATGCAAATTAACAAAATCAGAAACGAAATGGGGAACATAACAACAAACACAGAGGAAATCCAGACAATTTTCAGGTCATACTTTGAAAATCTGTATTCCACAAAAATTGAAAATTCAAAGGAAATGGACAAGTTTCTGGATAACTATCACTTACCAAAATTAAATCAAGAACAGACAAACAACTTAAATAGACCTATAACCCGCAATGAAATAGAAGCAGTCATCGAAAGCCTTCCAAGGAAAAAAAGTCCAGGGCCAGATGGATTCAGTGCAGAATTCTACCAGACATTCAAGGAAGAACTAATACCACTACTCCTCAAACTGTTCCACAAGATAGAAACAGAAGGTTTATTGCCAAACTCTTTTTATGAGGCCACAATAACTTTGGTACCCAAACCTCACAAAGACACAACTAAGAAAGAAACTACAGACCAATATCCCTGATGAACATCGACGCAAAAATATTCAATAAAATACTGGCAAACCGAATTCAAAAATACATCAGAGAAATCATCCACCATGATCAAGTAGGCTTCATTCCTCGATTGCAGGGATGGTTTAACATACGAAAATCTATCAACGTGATCCACCATATAAACAAACTGAAAAAGAAAAACCATATGATTATCTCCCTAGATGCTGAAAAAGCCTTCGACAAAATTCAAGACCCTTTCATGATAAAGGTATTAGTGAGGTCAGGGATAACAGGAACATACCTAATCATAATAAGAGCAATATACAGCAAACCTACTGTCAACATCAAACTGAATGGAGTGGAACTTAAGCCAATTCCTCTAAAATCAGGAACAAGACAAGGCTGTCCTCTCTCTCCATATCTCTTCAATATCGTACTAGAAGTTCTAGCTAATGCTATAAGACAACAAAAGGAGATCAAGGGCATCCAAATTGGAAAGGAAGAAGTCAAACTGTCTCTATTTGCAGATGATATGATAGTTTACATAAGCGACCCAATAAACTCTACCAGGGAACTCCTACAGCTGATTAACACCTTCAGCAAACTAGCAGGATACAAGATAAACTCAAAAAAAAATCAGTAGCCCTATTTTTTTTCAGACGAAAAGAGGCAGAGAAAGAAATCAGAGAAACATCACCCTTTACAATAGCCACAAGCAACATAAAGTATCTTTGTGTAACACTTACCAAACAAGTAAAAGACCTATATAATAAGAACTTTGTGACTCTAAAGAAAGAAATTAAAGAAGATACCAGAAAATGGAAAGACCTCCCATGCTCTTGGTTAGGTAGGATAAACATAGTAAAAATGGCAATCTTACCAAAAGCAATCTATAGATTCAATGCAATCCCCATTAAAATCCCACCACAATTCTTCACCGAACTTGAAAGGATAATAATCAACTTTATATGGAAAAACAAAAGACCCAGGATAGACAAAACAACCCTATACAATAAAAGTACTTCAGGAGGCATCACCATCCCTGACTTTAAGCTCTACTACAGAGCTATAGTTCTGAAAACAGCTTGGCATTGGCACAAAAATAGACAGGTAGACCAATGGAAAACAATTGAAAATCCTGATATTAATCCACGCACCTATGAACACCTGATTTTCGAAAAAACAGCTAAAATTATACAATGGGACAAAGACAGCATCTTCAACAAATGGTGCTGGCACAATTAGATGAGGGTGTGTAGAAGACTGCAGATAGACCCATGTCTGTCTCCATGCACAAAACTCAAGTCCAAATGGATCAAAGACCTCAACATCAATCCAGCCACATTGAACATCTTAGAAGAGAAAGTAGGAGGTACCCTTGAACAAATTGGTATAGGAGACACCTTCTTGAACATAACTCCAGGGGCACAGACACTGAAAGAAACAATTAATAAATGGGACCTCTTCAAACTTAGAAGCATCTGTAAGGCAAAGGACACAGTTGACAAGACCAAATGGCAGCCCACTGACTGGGAAAAGATTTTCACTAATCCTATATCCGACAAAGGGCTGATCTCCAAAATATACAAAGAACTCAAGAAACTAGTCAACAAAACACCAAATAACCCTATTAAAAAATGGGGTACAGAACTGAAGAAAGAATTCTCAATAGAGGAAATCAAAAAGGCTGAAAAGACACTTAAGAAAATGCTCCACATCCTTAGCTATCAGGGAAATGCAAATCAAAACAACTTTGAGATACCATCTTACCCCTGCCAGAATGGCTAAAATTAGAAACACCAGTGATGATTTATGTTGGAGAGCATGTGGAGAAAGTGGAACACTCCTCCACTGCTGGTGGAAGTGCAAACTCATACAGCCATTTTGGAGATCAGTATGGCGGTGACTCAGGAAAATGGGAATTAGTTTACCACAGGACCCGGCAATCCCCCTCTTAGGCATATACCCAAAGGATTCACATCACTGCAACAAAGACATCTGTTCAACTATGTTCATAGCAGCACTATTTGTAATAGCAAGAACCTGGAAGCAACCTAGATGTCCCTCAATTGAAGAATGGTTAATGAAGATGTGGCACATCTACACAATGGAATACTACTCTGCAGAAAAAAATAATGGTATCTTGAAATTCGCAGGCAAGTGGATGGCACTTGAAGAAACCATCCTGAATGAGGTAACCCAGTCACAAAAAGAGAAACACAGTATTTACTCACTCATATATGGATTTTAGAACTAGATCAAATGATCACCAGCCTATAATTCACACCACCAGAGGAACGAGGATACAAGTTGTATTCTAAGAGATTCATATAAAGTCCCTCACAGATCTGGGAAGGGACAAGTCCCCCAGAGCTCAGGTAAAGTGGGGGAGGACAGCTAATGGAGAGAGAAGTAGGAGAAAATGAGGGGGAGGACCCGCGAGCCGCCACAACCCAGACCCCCGCGAGGAACGAGCCTGAGAATAGAAAGGAAAAAAAAAAAAGAGAGGGAGGGGGGGGGGGGGAGAGAGAGAGAGAGAGAGAGAGAGAGACCAGACCCAGACAAAGGAAAAGGAAAAAGAAAAAAAAAAAAAAAAAAAAGGAGCCAAAAAATGTTTTAAAAAAAAAAAAAACCCAAAGAAAGGCCGAGGGAACCACCAGACTGCTCTGTCCAACTAACAATCTCAGCTCCCGTGGAAAGGCTATCATAAATGCCCTTCCCGGAGAGTGAGATCAACAACTAACTTCTCCATGGAGTCTTCAACTAATGCCTGTTGAAAATAGGAGCAAACACCCATACATAAACACTGAGTCAAACTAGAACCCAGAAGCAGATGGAGAGGACAAGACCATGCAGTAGAAGTACATAGAGACAGCTTACCTGAACAAGGAGGAGCTAAGGGCCACTAGACTGATAGCTGGGAAGCCAACAGGGGACTGACTCGGACCCCCCTGAATATGGGTCTCAGCCAGAAGGTCTGAGCAGTCTAAAAGACCTCAGACAGTGGAGCCAGGATGTATCCCTGGTGCACAAAAGGACTTTGCAAACATATCCCCCATGGAGGTATAACTGCCTTATTCTAGAGATAGGAGAGAAGCCCTAGTCCCTACTTCACAGGACCTGTCAGATCTACATGACCCCAACTGGATGGCATTCCCCTACATATGGTATTGTGGTGGGGGGTTGGGAGGGAGGGTGTTTAGAGTGCATGTGAGAGGGCAAAGAGGGCAAAAGGGAGGGAAGGAGGGAGGGAGGGCTGGAGGGGAGGGAGGGAGGGAAGGAGAGGGAACTGGGATCGACATGTAAAATAATAAATTAAAAAAAAAAAAAGCTTTGACTCCAAAATTTAAGTTGAAGAACAAGTTACAGGGGAAAAGGATTTCTCTTTTTGTTTCCACAGAAAATGAAAAGATGTGGATTCCTTCCAGACTAATGTGGTTTGATCACGCCAGACCACCTGAAACAGAGTACAAGCTGATCCTACATTCCAAACAGCTGGACAAAACAGCCCTACAGACTACAGCTAGGATATCTGAATCTTCTTCGAATCCCCCAAGACAGCGCCCCTTACCAGCAGGAAGTAGTTTGGAAAGAACGACGCCCAAATTCCCAAATATTGTGTATAAATGTTTGTTTTCATTTAATTGGACTTTGTTATATAAAATTAAATAAA